>NC_084588.1:55048928-55099352 GCF_033807715.1 Cololabis saira
CCATCCATCCATCCATCCATCCATCATCCATCCATCCATCCATCCATCCATCCATCCTTCATCCATCCATCCATCCATCCATCATCCATCCATCCATCCTTCATCCATCCATCCATCATCCATCCATCCATCCATCCATCATCCATCCATCCATCCATCATCCATCCATCCATCCATCCATCCATCATCCATCCATCCATCCATCATCCATCCATCCATCCATCCATCATCCATCCATCCATCCTTCATCCATCCATCCATCCATCCATCATCCATCCATCCATCCTTCATCCATCCATCCTTCATCCATCCTTCATCCATCCATCCTTCATCCATCCATCCACCCATCCATCCATCCTTCATCCATCCATCCTTCATCCATCCATCCTTCATCCATCCATCCATCCATCATCCATCCATCCATCATCCATCCATCATCCATCCATCCATCATCCATCCATCCATCCTTCATCCATCCATCATCCATCCATCCATCATCCATCCATCATCCATCCATCCATCCACCCATCCATCCATCCTTCATCCATCCATCCATCCATCCATCATCCATCCATCATCCATCCATCCATCATCCATCCATCATCCATCCATCCATCATCCATCCATCCATCATCCATCCATCATCCATCCATCATCCATCCATCCATCCATCATCCATCCATCATCCATCCATCATCCATCCATCATCCATCCATCATCCATCCATCCATCATCCATCCATCCATCCATCATCCATCATCCATCCATCCATCCATCATCCATCCATCATCCATCCATCCATCATCCATCCATCCATCCATCCATCATCCATCCATCATCCATCCATCATCCATCCATCATCCATCCATCATCCATCCATCCATCATCCATCCATCCATCCATCATCCATCCATCCATCATCCATCCATCCATCCATCATCCATCCATCATCCATCCATCCATCATCCATCCATCCATCCATCCATCATCCATCCATCATCCATCCATCATCCATCCATCATCCATCCATCATCCATCCATCCATCATCCATCCATCCATCATCCATCCATCCATCATCCATCCATCCATCCATCCATCAGAAGTACGACCGGTTCCAGTCTGGGACCCGGGACCCCGTACCTGATAGAGCGGTGCGGCGGCGGGCTGGACCGGGACCGGGACCTGGACCGGGACCGGGGGGGCCGGGCTGGGAGTCGTGGGGGCTTTGGGGGCCGGGGGGGCCTGGACCTGGACCTGGGGGGTGTCCTGAGTCCTCCGGGCCGGGGGGGTCTCCTGGGCCTCCTGGGTCTCCTGGGCCTCCTGGGTCCTCCGGGCCTCCTCCTGCTCCTGCTTCTCCGTGGCCCGGCGGCGTTCCCGCTCCTCCTCGGCCCGCTGCCGGTCCTCCTCCTCCTTCTGCCGGGCGATGTTCTCGAACCGGGCCTTGATGCTGCCGGTGCTGCTGCCGGCTGGACGGGGGGGGTTAACTCATGTTATACAATTTCATTTCATTTTTATTTATTCCGATCATGGAAATATGCAAACAAAAGAAACAAACAAGTAAAATGACAACACAATCAAAAGCATATTCCATAACCAGGAAGGAGCAGGAAGAAGAAAATCTTATTCTACCTGCCCCTCCCTCAAAACTAAACTGAACAATAATAACAGATTTATGCACAATTACTTAGTTAACATCACAAGAAAAGAAAAACTAAAAAATCAAAGATAGATAGTCTGTCTCCAGACGCATATATTATACATTTTAACTATTTCATCCATACATTGCTATTTTTTTCTCTTTAAATTTCTTTTTAAACTGAAATATGTTTATACAGCCCTTTAAATCATAATGTAATGAATTCCATAATTTAATTCCAACAATTGAAACGCTCATCTGCTTTAAAGTTGTTCGGGCAAATAAATGTTTAAAATTACATTTTCTACGACTATCTTCATTATTTGAACTGAAAGTAAACGTGTATTGTAAGTTTTCTGGTAATAATTTACATTTAGCTGTTACATTATCACTGTTACGTTATCACTTTTAACCTCCACCTAGAAAACAAGTTTCAAATTGCCTGATAACTTTAATATCATTACTGGATCAACTGCCAGGTGGTAACCACGGCAACGGAGATTCAGAGAAGAAGAGCCGGCTACCGCAGGACGGCGACATGAGGGATTTTGTCATTTCTAAAAACACCCATTTCTTGACATTTTCTTTCCAGAAAAACATCTTCTATCATAAAATAAATAATTCCTCTCTTTTGTAAACTCTTAAACTTGGCCTTTAGTGTGTGTGTATGTGATCCAGATCCAACACATAACATAGGACACATATTAGATCATCATACAGCAGCATACTCCATGACATCATAGCACGTTCACGCGCAGAAATATCTGACAAAAGAAAATGAAAAGAAACCAGAGAAATCGGATCACGAGCCACAAACTAACTAAATATTCGTCCTTCAAATGCAACGATGATTGACATGCCAGTATCTCTTTCCAATTTCACAATTCATGGAAATGTAGCATTTCATTTTAAGTAGTTTCTACTCTGGGATAGCCGACCGTCTTGTTTCGTTTATTTATTTGAATGATTGACAATATTTGTAGCTTAATGAAACGTTTATGTTAAAAACTACCAGGTTCTTATGGGACGGTAGTGATTGTTCCAGGTATTAGTCAGACCCGTGACCGTGGTATAACCGGATAACGCCCTTCCAGGTGACATTAACATAAATATATGGACTTCGCCGGACGGTTCATGCCCGTGTCGTCCATATATTTATAATAATGTAAACCTGGAAGGGCATTAGCCCTTACATGATGATGAAGAGGAGGAGGAGGAGGAAGAGGAGGAAGAGTCTCACCAGCTTCCACCGGTTTGGTCTTCTGGTAGGACGAGGTCGGCTTGGCCACGTCCTCGAAGGTGCCGGCGCTCTGGACACGGAGAAGGTTGGGGTCAGGGTTAGGGTTAGGCTGCCACCACCACAACAACAACAACCACAACAACAACAACAACAACAACAACGACGGGTCTCACCTTGTCCATCCGGTCGTTCTGGACCCCGAACTTTCCTCCAAAGCCTTTAGAGTAATCTGGAACAGAAGGATGAGAGTCTGAGTCCACTCCGCCACAGCCGGCATCAGCCCAGCTGATCAGAGTCTGAGTCCACTCCACCACAGCATCAACCCACCGGAACAGAGTCTGAGTCCACTCCGCCACAGCCGGCATCAGCCCAGCGGAACAGAGTCTGAGTCCACTCCACCACAGCCGGCATCAACCCACCGGATCAGAGTCTGAGTCCACTCCGCCACAGCCGGCATCAACCCACTGGAACAGAGTCTGAGTCCACTCCACCACAGCCGGCATCAACCCACCGGATCAGAGTCTGAGTCCACTCCGCCACAGCCGGCATCAACCCAGCGGATCAGAGTCTGAGTCCACTCCACCACAGCCGGCATCAACCCAGCGGAACAGAGTCTGAGTCCACTCCGCCACAGCCGGCATCAACCCACTGGATCAGAGTCTGAGTCCACTCCACCACAGCATCAACCCACCGGATCAGAGTCTGAGTCCACTCTGCCACAGCCGGCATCAACCCAGCGAAACACCGCAGGAATGACGTCGCTGAACACCAGGAGGTTTCCCCGGAAACCACGAGGCCTCTAGATCAGCGGTTCTCAACCTTTCCTCCTCGTCCCCCTACTTGTGTCTAAGACCAGCCGCCCCCGACCCGTACGTACCAGCACCAAAAGAGTAAAGTGATTCATTACAAACCTTTAATTGAAAAAAATTAACATTAATTATGTTTTTTTGATACATTTCTCTCTGGTTTACCCTGTACAGATATTTTTTTTTCTCACCTTCATTTTGTGTCACCAATGTATAAAATACGATATACGAATCATTTCTGAAAAATGTGTCTTTTAATATGAGAGCAACATTTTTCAACATTTTTCCTTCAACAACCTGTCAGAGTAGTAGTATGAATAAATAAAATACTAAGTGGGTTTATACAGACTTGGATTACATATTCCATTAGGTGTTATTGGGATTTTTTTATTTATTTAACATGTGTAAATATAATTTTTACAACTGCATATCCTGACAAAGACAAAGATTCATGCCCCCCCAGAGATCTCTGCCCGGACCCCAGGGGGGGGAGACACTGCTCTAGGAAACTACTAAGGCCTACCAGAAACCACACCTCCGGACCTCCGTAGACCACCTGGGGCCCGTTTACTCGTGGTCCTGGGACCACCAGGCCCAGACCTCCGTAGACCCGTTTACTCGTGGTCCTGGGACCACCAGGCCCAGACCTCCGTAGACCCGTTTACTCGTGGTCCTGGGACCACCAGATCCAGACCTCCATAGGCCCCGGGGGACCCGTTTACTCGTGGTCCTGGGACCACCAGGCCCAGACCTCCGTAGGCCCCGGGGGACCCGTTAACTCGTGGTCCTGGGACCACCAGGCCCAGACCTCCGTAGACCACCTGGGGCCCGTTTACTCGTGGTCCTGGGACCACCAGATCCAGACCTCCGTAGGCCCCGGGGGACCCGTTTACTCGTGGTCCTGGGACCACCAGGCCCAGACCTCCGTAGACCCGTTTACTCGTGGTCCTGGGACCACCAGGCCCAGACCTCCGTAGACCCGTTTACTCGTGGTCCTGGGACCACCAGACCCAGACCTCCGTAGGCCCCGGGGGACCCGTTAACTCGTGGTCCTGGGACCACCAGGCCCAGACCTCCGTAGACCACCTGGGGCCCGTTTACTCGTGGTCCTGGGACCACCAGGCCCAGACCTCCGTAGACCACCTGGGGCCCGTTTACTCGTGGTCCTGGGACCACCAGGCCCAGACCTCCGTAGACCCGTTTACTCGTGGTCCTGGGACCACCAGGCCCAGACCTCCGTAGACCTCCGTAGACCCGTTTACTCGTGGTCCTGGGACCACCAGATCCAGACCTCCGTAGACCACCTGGGGCCCGTTTACTCGTGGTCCTGGGACCACCAGACCCAGACCTCCGTAGACCACCTGGGGCCCGTTTACTCGTGGTCCTGGGACCACCAGGCCCAGACCTCCGTAGGCCCCGGGGGACCCGTTAACTCGTGGTCCTGGGACCACCAGGCCCAGACCTCCGTAGACCACCTGGGGCCCGTTAACTCGTGGTCCTGGGACCGCCAGGCCCAGACCTCCGTAGACCCGTTAACTCGTGGTCCTGGGACCACCAGATCCAGACCTCCGTAGACCACCTGGGGCCCGTTTACTCGTGGTCCTGGGACCACCAGATCCAGACCTCCGTAGGCCCCGGGGGACCCGTTTACTCGTGGTCCTGGGACCACCAGGCCCAGACCTCCGTAGACCCGTTAACTCGTGGTCCTGGTACCACCAGGCCCAGCGGCAGCGTTGTTCATCAACAAGTTCAAACTCGTTCACTTCTGTGAGAACGTTGAACTGAAGGAACATATTTGCAGATAAAGAACTTGAACTTGTTCAGATCTGCAACTGGAATCTGAACGGTTCAGATTCTGTTTCAGCTTCGCTGTTTAGGTCCAATTATTACGGAAAGCCCCTCCTGGAACCGCCACCTTACTGTGGTGGAGGGTTTGTGTTGCCCAGTGATCCTAGGAGCGTTGTTGGAACCTCGCTGGGGGGGAAGGAGCCGGAGCTTGTGCGTGAGGTTGAGAGATACCGGCTAGAGATAGTCGGGCTCACCTCCACACATAGCTTGGGCTCTGGAAACCGAACCGGACGGGACTAAACCGGACCGGCTGCTGCTGCAGGAAACACGTCTGACAGGTTTTCGGCCTTTCTGTTTCTGTGTGACAGGATTTCAACATGCAAATATGAATCTGATAGGAATCTGAGCTGCAGTTTCTCTTCCTGTTTCCTGCAGAAGGAGGAAGTTCCAGAACCGCAGAGGAAGTTCCAGAACCGCAGAGGAACCACATCAGTCCTGCAGAGAGGAAGTTCAGCAGGACGGGACTAGCTGGACCCCCCACAGCCCGGCGGCACCTTTAGTTTATTTTAATTCATTTTATTTCGTTCACACAAATACAAGGATGAAGAGAAAAAAACAACAACAAAAAAACAAGAAAGAATTCACAATTCACATATTGGAAAATACTTTAAAAAACTAAACAAGAAGAAAAAATATTTGAGGAGATTAGAAGCCTTTTATAAAGGCTTATATGAAAACCACACCCAAACAATATACTAAAGTTAAGATATTAACAAATATAAAAATCACAATTACATATTAAATGCACAATTATTTATTAAATGCACCATTATTATATTAAATGCACTAGTATTATGTTAAATGCACCAGTATTATATTAAATGCACCATTGTTATATTAAATGCACCAGTATTATATTAAATGCACCAGTATTATATTAAATGCACCAGTATTATATTAAATGCACCATTGTTATATTAAATGCACCAGTATTATATTAAATGCACCAGTATTATATTAAATGCACCAGTATTATATTAAATGCACCAGTATTATATTAAATGCACCAGTATTATATTAAATGCACCAGTATTATATTAAATGCACCATTGTTATATTAAATGCACCAGTATTATATTAAATGCACCAGTATTATGTTAAATGCACCAGTATTATATTAAATGCACCAGTATTATATTAAATGCACCAGTATTATGTTAAATGCACCAATATTATATTAAATGCACCAGTATTATATTAAATGCACCAGTATTATATTGAATGCGTCATTATTATATTAAAGGAGCTGTATGTAAGAGCAATAATAAAACGAATCATAAAATGACCCCGATATGTCAACAGACATTTAAAAATCATGTTCCTTTCAAATACTTATGTCACTGACAACAGCACTCAAGCCAGGATATTCCAGTTTAAAAAGAGGAGTTGCAGCCCTCAACTGATGTTTAGGTTGTCATTTTTTGTTTTGGCCTGAAGCTCCACCCTCCACCTATCTCCCAATCACCAAGTCAGTATTGTTTCTGAAGCTCCACCCTCCACCTATCTCCCAATCACCAAGTCAGTATTGTTTCTGAAGCTCCACCCTCCACCTATCTCCCAATCACCAAGTCAGTATTGTTTCTGAAGCTCCACCCTCCACCTATCTCCCAATCACCAAGTCAGTATTGTTTCTGAAGCTTCACCCTCCACCTATCTCCCAATCACCAAGTCAGTATTGTTTCTGAAGCTTCACCCTCCACCTATCTCCCAATCACCAAGTCAGTATTGTTTCTGAAGCTCCACCCTCCACCTATCTCCCAATCACCAAGTCAGTATTGTTTCTGAAGCTCCACCCTCCACCTATCTCCCAATCACCAAGTCAGTATTGTTTCTGAAGCTTCACCCTCCACCTATCTCCCAATCACCAAGTCAGTATTGTTTCGGCATCCGGGTTGCCAGCTCGGCTCTAATTATGGCAGCCATGGCAGCCTACGTTCCTGCTGCATTCTGCAGCCTACCTGGCAACCTCTGGTCGGGGGGAGGAGGGGGAGGGTACACGCCGCTCAACAATATTTGGAAAGTGACTGCAGTACCAGTTCTGGACATTTCTTACAGACGGCTCCTTTAAATGCACCAGTATTATGTTAAATGCACCAGTATTATATTAAATGCACCAGTATTATGTTAAATGCACCAGTATTATATTAAATACTTAAATACCTTTCTGGGACTCGTGCAGCTGCAGTTTCTCCTGGTGGTCCCAGCCCAGCGCCGACTTGTCCTGCCGGTCCGTCTGGACCCCGAACTTCCCCCCGAAGCCTTTCACGTAGTCTGCAGGACCAGAACACGGGTCAAACCAGAACACGGGTCAGACCAGAACACGGGTCAGACCAGAACACGGGTCAGACCAGAACACGGGTCAGACCAGAACACGGGTCAGACCAGAACACGGGTCAGACCAGAACACGGGTCAAACCAGAACACGGGTCAAACCAGAACACGGGTCAAACCAGAACACGGGTCAAACCAGAACACGGGTCAAACCAGAACACGGGTCAGACCAGAACACAGGTGAGACCAGAACACGGGTCAGACCAGAACACGGGTCAAACCAGAACACGGGTCAGACCAGAACACGGGTCAGACCAGAACACGGGTCAGACCAGAACACGGGTCAGACCAGAACACGGGTGAGACCAGAACACGGGTCAGACCAGAACACAGGTGAGACCAGAACACGGGTCAGACCAGAACACAGGTGAGACCAGAACACAGGTGAGACCAGAACACAGGTGAGGCCAGAACACGGGTCAGACCAGAACACGGGTCAGACCAGAACACGGGTCAGACCAGAACACGGGTCAGACCAGAACACAGGTCAGACCAGAATACAGGTGAGACCGGACAGGACCGGGGAAACCTGACCAGAACACACCGGGGAAACCGGACCGGACCGGGGAAACCGGGTCCACGTAGCCCACGGTTTCGGTTTGTGTTTGTGCATAAAGAGCTTTATTTTCTAAAATGATATGTTTTGCTCATCACTTTTCAAAATGTAAATTACTATAATTCTTCTAAGTCAACAGCCTCTTAATGTTGACAACTCCGTCCAGTTAGTGCAGTACGGAGCCTGTAAGAGCTCAAGTGAAGAAAAAAAAGTAACTTCGGGGCCACGTTAAAGTTAATCGAGAGCACGTTATGTGTCATCGTGACCACAATTTATTAAAGCGTGGGTACGATTAACAAAGCGTGTGCACATTTTGGAAAATTCCAAAATGTCTCCCAATCCGACGGCCGGGCTGCCCCATGCTGGACCCCGGGGAGGGGGGGGTTCCCCTGCTTCAACACACCGGATTCAGATGAATGGATCACCAGCAGCTTGTGATCAAGACTGTTGTAACGAAACCTTCATGTGAATCTGTGTTTCCCTGCGTGTTGAAGCAGGAAACATCTGAAACGTGCCAGACACGGACCCTCGGGGCCTGAGATGAGCAGCCCCGCCCCACAGGACTGATTGTCCCCTGATCAGATCACGGTTTAATGATATTTAATTGGTAGTATTTCTGTGTTCAAGTGATTAATTTGGTCGATGGGTTAAAACTCCAATAATATTACCCCTGTGTTTTCACAGCTCAGTGTTTGGCAATCATCTCCTGCAGCGCAGTGATTTCCCTTCATCTGTGTGTTTGTTTGTTTGTTTCTTTCAGCACAGATTTGTTTAGTTTTTTTCAAGATTGGGAAAATCTCTCTCGTGTGCACGTTTTATCAACTCGTGAGCACGTTATATTAACTTGTGCGCACAATTTTATTAAACGTGCACACTAGTTGATTAAATGTGCTCACGTTTTATCAAAAATATATTGCATGATCCTTCACAGGCTCTGTAGTGCAGTACACACTATACCAAATAGTAGTGTTGTCCCGATCGATCGGGTGGCCGATCAATCGCCCGATCACGTCATTTTCAAAAGATCGGGATCGGCCAAAAAAGTATGGGGACATCCTGTTCTGGTTTGGCAGGCTGGTCTCCAACTCTGCGACGAGGATTGTTTTTATGTGAGGACGAATCTAAAAGCTGTGAGTGCAAAGTCTTGTGAATACAACTCTAGTTTCTACGACTACGAGTCTTCACTGTGAACACGAATTCAAGTTTATGAGTCGAAAAACTGTTGAAATGACGTCACAGGCAGATACATATTTTCTCATCAACAAAACATTTTATTGTCTGCAAAAAAGGCAAAAATAAGAACTTTATTGATCCCACTTAGGAGTAATTTATGTTATATCAGCTATAGAGAACAAGTGCCAAAAAACAATAGATACCCCCTCACAAAAATAAGAAAAATAGATCAAAAAAACAAATTAAAAAAATTTCAAATAACAAAATAACATATTTGAACCATTTTTCAGACAATAAAATAATTGAAAAAAATCTGAAAAATGGTTCAAATATTTTATTTTGTTACTTTTGTTGATGAGAAAATATGTTTCTGCCTGGGACGTCATTTCAACAGTTTTTCGACTCATAAACTTGAATTCATGTTCACAGTGAAGACTCGTAGTCGTAGAAATTAGAGTTGTATTCACAAGACTTTGCACTCACAGCTTCTAGATTCATACTCACATAAAAACAATCCTAACCCTAATAATTTATCTACGACGGAGTATTAGGGCCAAACTAAGACAAAAAAAAATTGGAAATTACGAGAATAAAGTCATAATATAATGAGAATAAAGTCGTAAAAATTACAAGAATAAAGTCGTAATAGAATAAAGTCGTAATATTATGAGAATAAAGTCGTAAAAATTACAAGAATAAAGTCGTAATAGAATAAAGTCGTAATATTACGAGAATAAAGTCGTAATATTACGAGAATAAAGTCGTAAAATTACGAGAATAAAGTCGTAATATTACGAGAATAAAGTCGTAAAATTACGAGAATAAAGTCGTAATGTTGCAAGAATAAAGTCGTAATATTACGAGAATAAAGTCGTAATAGAATAAAGTCGTAATATTACGAGAATAAAGTCGTAATATTACGAGAATAAAAGTGGTAAAATTCAGAGAATAAAGTCGTAACATTACGAGAATAAAGTCGTAATAGAATAAAGTCGTAATAATACGAGAATAAAGTCGTAATATTACGAGAATAAAAGTGGTAAAATTCAGAGAATAAAGTCGTAATATTACGAGAATAAAAGTGGTAAAATTCAGAGAATAAAGTCGTAATATTACGAGAATAAAGTGGTAATTTATGATAATAAAGTCGTAATATTATGAAAATAAAGTGGTTATTTATGAGAACTCTAACAGGAAGAGCATCTTCTCTCTGTGTTAAAATGAGGAATATTGATCATGTTGTGAAGTTATATTTATAATATATTACAACTTTATTCTCGTAATATTATGACTTTATTCTCGTAATTCTTTTGTCTTAGTTTGGCCCTAATACTCCGTCGTATTTATCAGACTCGTGCGTGACAGCATAATTTTGGGTACAACTTTTTTATTTACATACAAATGTTTATCATTATGAATAGTTCTAACATGGACACATCTTTTTGGAAGTGATCTTACTCCGTACAGAACCCCCTCACCTTTCTGGGACTCGTGCTTGTCCGTCTTCCCCTGGTACTCGAACCCCACGGCGCTCTGGTCCACCCGGTCGGCCTCCACGCCGAACTTCCCCCCGAAGCCCTTGGCGTAGTCTGGACACAGGAAGTGAGAGGAAACAGGCAGGAAGTGAGAGGAACCAGACAGGAAGTGAGAGGAAACAGGCAGGAAGTGAGAGGAAACAGACAGGAAGTGAGAGGAACCAGACAGGAAGTGAGAGGAAACAGGCAGGAAGTGCTTTTTTTAACTACACTCTAGCAACTGAAAGTCGCACTGTAAATTTGACAAAAAAGTGATTTCCAGTCCTCGCTTGAGGGCTCATATCTTGAAAAGTGTACATTTTAGGAAGAAACTGTTTGGGGTTTGGAGAGAGAAGAGAAGTTTTCCTCCGTTTTGAAGTTTGAATGACGTTTCTACTTGCAAGTATGAGAAAGATACGTGACTCAGAAAAAAGGTGAATTTTGTCCTTTTTCTCGACATTTTTCCATCCGCTTTGAATGGCGCCATAGAAATAAGTGGAGAGGAAACAGACAGGAAGTGAGAGGAAACAGGCAGGAAGTGAGAGGAAACAGGCAGGAAGTGAGAGGAAACAGGCAGGAAGTGAGAGGAAACAGGCAGGAAGTGAGAGGAAACAGGCAGGAAGTGAGAGGAAACAGACAGGAAGTGAGAGGAAACAGACAGGAAGTGGAGACGCCAGGGACAGGAAGTGGAGAGGAAACAGACGTCACATGATCTGATATCGTCCCGGTTCCGGAGGTCCGACTCACCTTTCTGCGACTCGTGTTTCTCCGTCTTGCCCTGGTAGTCGAAGCCCACGGCGCTCTGGTCGACCCGGTCCGCCTGGACGCCGTAGCGGCCGCCGAACCCGGTGGAGTAGTCTGGAGGAGGGAGAGGTTACTGGTACCAGAACCACGGATCAGTGGTACCGGAACCAACACCAGAACCAACACCAGAACCAACACCAGGGGGGAGAGATTACTGGTACCAGAACCACGGATCAGTGGTACCGGAACCAACACCAGGGTCTAGTGATGCACCGAAATTAAAATTTGTGGCCGAAACCGAAAATAATAATAAACACTTGGCCGAATACCGAACAATACCGAACATGGTTCTTCAATCAATAAACTTCTCAGTAGTTAAGCTCTTTTATTGATCACTCAGCGTGGCAGCGTCCACACAAGCTACAGTTCCAAAATAATTTCTGAAGCTCAAACGAGCCGGAGATTTCTGTTACGGACTGAAATAAAACTGTTACACGTAACGGTGTAACGGTGCTCTGGTACACGTGACGGTGCTCCGGTACACGTAACGGTGCTCTGGTACGTGTAACGGTGCTCCGGTACACGTAACGGTGCTCTGGTACGTGTAACGGTGCTCCGGTACACGTAACGGTGCTCTGGTACACGTAACGGTGCTCCGGTACGTGTAACGGTGCTCCGGTACACGTAACGGTGCTCTGGTACGTGTAACGGTGCTCCGGTACACGTAACGGTGCTCTGGTACGTGTAACGGTGCTCCGGTACACGTAACGGTGCTCTGGTACACGTAACGGTGCTCTGGTACGTGTAACGGTGCTCTGGTACACGTAACGGTGCGCTGGTACACGTAACGGTGCTCTGGTTTGTGTAACAGTGCTCTGGTACACGTAACGGTGCGCTGGTACACGTAATGGTGCTCTGGTACACGTAACGGTGCTCTGGTACACGTAACGGTGCTCTGGTACACGTAACGGTGCTCTGGTACACGTAACGGTGCTCTGGTACACGTGACGGCGCTCTAGCGGGTGTCAGCGGGCCGGTGTCAGCGGGCCGGCGTTAGCGGGCCGGCGTTAGCGGGTCGGTAGCTCACCTTTCTGCGAGGCGTGTTTCTCCGTCTTCCCCACGTACTCGAAGCCGACGGCCGACTGGAAGGAGAGCAGAGATCAGAACCTGGTCCGGTGCTGGACCCAGGACCGGTACAGAGCCGGTACCAGGACCGGGCCACCTACCTGGTCCACCCGGTCCGCCTGCAGGCCGAACTTTCCCCCGAAGCCCTTGGACGTGTCGGTCTGGGAGCAGTGCTTGGACAGCTGGCTCTGGTAGTCGTGGCCCACGGCCGACTGGACGTATAAGTAAATAGAAAATATAAATATTACATAACTATTATATCAATATATAGTAAATACAAATATTATATAAATCTATACATATACACACACTATAAACTACATAAATATCCATACATAATATAAAATATAAAATATATAACATATATTACATAATTATAACATAATATATACTACATAAATATCCACATAAATATCTAAATATATCTTAAGCAATCATTCTCTGTATCTGGACGGGTCAGAACACGTTACAGCGGGTCAGAACCAGAACCCCAGACACCTGGACCGGGCCGGGGTTCCTCAGGGCTCCGTCCCGGGCCTCATAGTATAATCTAGTGGAATATCCTGAATAATCTAGTGGAATATCCTGAATAATCTAGTGGAATATTCCTGAATAATCTAGTGGAATATCCTGAATAATCTAGTGGAATATCCCTGAATAATCTAGTGGAATATCCTGAATAATCTAGTGGAATATCCTGAATAATCTAGTTAATATCCCTGAATAATCTAGTGGAATATTCCTGAATAATCTAGTGGAATATCCCTGAATAATCTAGTGGAATATCCTGAATAATCTAGTGGAATATCCCTGAATAATCTAGTGGAATATTCCTGAATAATCTAGTGGAATATCCTGAATAATCTAGTGGAATATTCCTGAATAATCTAGTGGAATATCCCTGAATAATCTAGTGGAATATCCCTGAATAATCTAGTGGAATATTCCTGAATAATCTAGTGGAATATTCCTGAATAATCTAGTGGAATATCCTGAATAATCTAGTGGAATATTCCTGAATAATCTAGTGGAATATTCCTGAATAATCTAGTGGAATATTCCTGAATAATCTAGTGGAATATTCCTGAATAATCTAGTGGAATATTCCTGAATAATCTAGTGGAATATCCCTGAATAATCTAGTGGAATATTCCTGAATAATCTAGTGGAATATTCCTGAATAATCTAGTGGAATATTCCTGAATAATCTAGTGGAATATTCCTGAATAATCTAGTGGAATATCCCTGAATAATCTAGTGGAATATTCCTGAATAATCTAGTGGAATATCCTGAATAATCTAGTGGAATATCCTGAATAATCTAGTGGAATATCCTGAATAATCTAGTGGAATATCCTGAATAATCTAGTGGAATATCCTGAATAATCTAGTGGAATATCCTGAATAATCTAGTGGAATATCCTGAATAATCTAGTGGAATATCCCTGAATAATCTAGTGGAATATCCCTGAATAATCTAGTTAATATCCCTGAATAATCTAGTGGAATATCCTGAATAATCTAGTGGAATATCCCTGAATAATCTAGTTAATATCCCTGAATAATCTAGTGGAATATCCTGAATAATCTAGTGGAATATCCCTGAATAATCTAGTTAATATCCCTGAATAATCTAGTGGAATATCCTGAATAATCTAGTGGAATATCCTGAATAATCTAGTGGAATATCCTGAATAATCTAGTGGAATATCCTGAATAATCTAGTGGAATATCCCTGAATAATCTAGTGGAATATCCTGAATAATCTAGTGGAATATCCCTGAATAATCTAGTTAATATCCCTGAATAATCTAGTGGAATATCCTGAATAATCTAGTGGAATATCCTGAATAATCTAGTGGAATATCCTGAATAATCTAGTGGAATATCCTGAATAATCTAGTGGAATATCCCTGAATAATCTAGTGGAATATCCTGAATAATCTAGTGGAATATCCTGAATAATCTAGTGGAATATCCTGAATAATCTAGTGGAATATCCTGAATAATCTAGTGGAATATCCTGAATAATCTAGTGGAATATCCCTGAATAATCTAGTGGAATATCCTGAATAATCTAGTGGAATATCCCTGAATAATCTAGTGGAATATCCCTGAATAATGTAGTGGAATATCCTGAATAATCTAGTGGAATATCCCTGAATAATCTAGTGGAATATCCCTGAATAATCTAGTGGAATATCCTGAATAATCTAGTTAATATCCCTGAATAATCTAGTGGAATATTCCTGAATAATCTAGTGGAATATTCCTGAATAATCTAGTTAATATCCCTGAATAATCTAGTGGAATATTCCTGAATAATCTAGTGGAATATCCTGAATAATCTAGTGGAATATTCCTGAATAATCTAGTGGAATATCCCTGAATAATCTAGTGGAATATCCCTGAATAATCTAGTGGAATATTCCTGAATAATCTAGTGGAATATTCCTGAATAATCTAGTGGAATATCCTGAATAATCTAGTGGAATATTCCTGAATAATCTAGTGGAATATTCCTGAATAATCTAGTGGAATATTCCTGAATAATCTAGTGGAATATTCCTGAATAATCTAGTGGAATATTCCTGAATAATCTAGTGGAATATCCCTGAATAATCTAGTGGAATATTCCTGAATAATCTAGTGGAATATTCCTGAATAATCTAGTGGAATATTCCTGAATAATCTAGTGGAATATTCCTGAATAATCTAGTGGAATATTCCTGAATAATCTAGTGGAATATCCCTGAATAATCTAGTGGAATATTCCTGAATAATCTAGTGGAATATCCCTGAATAATCTAGTGGAATATTCCTGAATAATCTAGTGGAATATTCCTGAATAATCTAGTGGAATATTCCTGAATAATGTAGTGGAATATCCTGAATAATCTAGTGGAATATTCCTGAATAATCTAGTGGAATATTCCTGAATAATCTAGTGGAATATCCCTGAATAATCTAGTGGAATATCCTGAATAATCTAGTGGAATATCCTGAATAATCTTGTGGAATATTCCTGAATAATCTAGTGGAATATCCTGAATAATCTAGTGGAATATCCTGAATAATCTATTGGAATATCCTGAATAATCTAGTGGAATATTCCTGAATAATCTAGTGGAATATCCTGAATAATCTAGTGGAATATTCCTGAATAATCTAGTGGAATATCCTGAATAATCTATTGGAATATCCTGAATAATCTAGTGGAATATTCCTGAATAATCTAGTGGAATATCCTGAATAATCTAGTGGAATATTCCTGAATAATCTAGTGGAATATCCTGAATAATCTAGTGGAATATTCCTGAATAATCTAGTGGAATATCCTGAATAATCTAGTGGAATAGCATCAGTAAACCTGAGGCCCGCAGGAACAAACCGGCCCGTATTTACCTGGTCTGGGAGAAACCGGAGAAACCGGTTTGTTCTGGTCGTGGAGTCGGGTCAGAAATGTAAACAAACCCCAGCTTTCAGTTACTGAGTGCATTTACATGGGAAGTTTAATTCCTCTTTAATTCAAAATTAAAGTTAAATCCGATTTAAAATGATTAAAAATGACCACGTAAACTCCTAATTCCAGATGAAAATGTAGTAAGTGCCTGGTTTATTCCAGTTTTAAATCTTAATAGAATAATTCCAGATCATGTAAACACACAATCAGAAAAAATAAATAAATAAAATAAAACCAATTAAAAAAATAAAAATAAATGAAATAAAAATAAAGTAAAAACAATCAAATTTAGATTTTTTCTAGATAAAATTAAAAAAGAAATTAAGAAAATAAATATTAAAAAAATAAAGAAACAATTACAAAAATAATTTGAAAAAATACCTAAAGACCTTAAGTGGAATCAAACGTGTTTTCCATAGAAATTTGGAATTACTATTTCCATGTAAACTGGAAAATAGTTTAATTCTGAATTATTTAATTGGGAATAATTAATTCTGAATTAAAATCATCCTGTAACCGTGTCAGTGTGGTAGGGGCGATTCCTGGACCTAAAACAGCTGTTGAGCTCGTCAACCAGAACCTACTTCTGTCCAAACTGCAAACTTTTATTTATTTTATTTTTGTCATTTCTTCAGGCCCGGGTTCAGAGTGTGAAAGTTGCTCAGGATAAATCCCCATGAATGGGCCATGAATGGGCCATAAATGGGCCATAAATGGGCCACAAATGGGCCATAAATGGGCCATAAAAGTCGGTGTCAATCGATGCTTGGCCCTCCCTCCTCCCTGTTTTTATGGCATTAATCACATGCACTCAACACAAGGGGCGGGAGGGGGTCCCACATCACCCGCGTTCCCTCACCGGCCTGGGCCTGGGACGGGTGGGTCGGGTTACCCGGGCCTGGCGGGGCCCGCCGTGCAGCCTGGGGTGCCTTCTGGCGGTGCTGGATCCCCCCGGGGAGGGGGAAACGGTGCGTGATTGTATGTCTGTGTCGGTGGGAATGCGGTATGGAAGGGTCCTGCCATGGAGGATTTGAGCCTCCATTGGCAGGACATCAAAAACTTAATAATTTATCAATATTATATTATACAAAGATGGTTATTATTATTATTATTATTATTATTAGTATTATTATTATTATTATTATGTATAGTATATTATATTATTATTAGTATAGGTGTCGGATAGGTGAATGGAGGAATGAATGGGATGCCTGGGTCTGGGGCCCTCCGTTGTCGGGCCTGCGCGGGTGTCGCCTTGTTGGGGGGTTCCCTCTCTCCGGGCCCGTCTCCGGTCCCCCCCGCTGCCTCTACGGCGGGGCCAGCTCTGGTCTTGGAGGGCCACTTTCGTGGGGGACGGGTGCGCCTGCCCGCGTCGGCGGCCGGGGCGGCTCTGTCTCTCCGGGCAGGCTGGCCCCCTGCCGGGTGGGGGTCGTTGGCCTGAAGGGTGAGGGCCTCCTGGCCGCGTGTCCGGCCCGGACCGGGTGGCCGGGGATTGCCTGGGTCGCGGTCCGCCGGCGCGGGATCCCTGGCTGCTTCTTTCCGCGCCGTGGGGGGCCCGCCCGCGGGCCCCCTCGGCCGCCGCCGGGTGGGGGGGGGGCCTCGCAGGCGGTGGGTTGCCTCCCTCCTACTTCTCCCCTCTGTGGGGTTGCCGGTGGCCTGGGTTCCGGGCTCTTCCGTGTCGGCCTCTGGTCTCGCGGGTGGCGGGGTCGCTCCCCCCCCCTCCCCCACTATAGATACACTTCAGGTGGAGCGTTGTTTGGTTTATTACACACACACACACACACACACACACACACACACACACACACACACACACACACACACACACACACACACACACACACACACACACACACACACACACACACACACACACATATAGTCATTTAGTCACATGCACACACACACACACACACACACACACACACACACACAATCATATACATACACACACACACACATAGACATACACACTGGCTTGTTCACCTGCATGCTGGCTCTCTAGTTTTTGGGTTTAGGTAGCGATAGCGATAGCTTAGCTCAGACTGCGATCAGATCTCAAGACTTAGGTCGATTGCTGTTCGTGTTTTGGTTGGCTCCGTGCCGGTTTCGTGCTTTGTTTGTGGTTTTTTGTTGCAGATTTCCAGTGCTTGACGTGTGTCTCCGTGTGTTCCTGCTTCCTGGATTGGCAGTGAATGTCGTCACCCCCCCCCACCCACTCCCCCCCCCAAAAAAAAAAAAAAAAAAAAAAAAACACTGGGTTTGTATGTGTATATTTATGTATGTGTACGCATATGTGTGCGTATATATATGTATATATTACATATAGTAATAATGCACATATATACAATTTTGGTTTCTACCGTCATGGTATCAATCAATAATATGTGTGCAGACAAGGTAAAAAAAAAAAATAAATAAATAAATAAATAAATAAATAAATAAATAAATAAATAAATGGGCCATAAATGGGCCATAAATGGGCCATAAATGGGCGTCCCGCAGGGCTCAGTACTCGGCCCGTTGCTGTTTAGTCTCTTTATAAACGACTTCCCTCAATCAGTGCTGGTGTCTGGATCCAGCTGTCCCACCCGTCCCCCCCAGACCCCCCCCGTCCCCGTGGTCCCCCCCGTCCCCCCGTCCCTACCTTGTCCATGCGGTCCTGCTGCCCCCCCAGGTCCCCCCGTCCCCCCCGTCCCCCCGTCCCTACCTTGTCCATGCGGTCCTGCTGCAGTCCCCCCCCGTCCCCCCCGTCCCCCCGTCCCTACCTTGTCCATGCGGTCCTGCTGCAGTCCCCCCCGTCCCCCCGTCCCTACCTTGTCCATGCGGTCCTGCTGTCCCCCCGTCCCCCCCGTCCCCCCCTCCCTACCTTGTCCATGCGGTCCTGCTGCAGTCCCCCCCGTCCCCCCCCCCGTCCCCCCGTCCCCCCCGTCCCCCCGTCCCTACCTTGTCCATGCGGTCCTGCTGCAGTCCCCCCCGTCCCCCCGTCCCTACCTTGTCCATGCGGTCCTGCTGTCCCCCCGTCCCCCCCGTCCCCCCCCTACCTTGTCCATGCGGTCCTGCTGCCCCCCCGTACCCCCCAGGTCCCCCCCCGTCCCCCCGTCCCTACCTTGTCCATGCGGTCCTGCTGCAGGCCGAACTTGCCCCCGTACCCGTGCGAGGCCTGGGGCATGTGGTCCAGCTCCTTCTGCTTCAGGCTGGTGTGCTCGGTGGAAACCGTCTCCCGCAGCCGGTGGATGCTGGGGGGACAGAGACATGAGGGGACACCATGATGGGACAGAGACACCATTAGGACAGAGACACGTTAGGGACGGGTCCAACACCACGTCCAACCCCACGGGGACTCACTCGATGTGCTCCTGGTGTCCAGAACCCGCCACCGTCTTGGCCCCCCAGCGCTGCTCCTTCTCCGACACGTCATTCTGGGGACAAAACCGGGTCAGGACCCACTCCGGAGTCTCCAGAGAACCCTAGGAGTCCTCCAGGAGACCTCTTAAGGTCCTCCAGGAGGTCTGGAGTCTCCAGATTCAGTTCTACCCCCCCCCCCCCAGCCATCGGTACCTCAAAGTCCGGGTCGGTCTCCCAGTCGTCCCCCCCCTGGTCTACGGCCACGTTGATGTTCTGACCCGCCGCTGCCTTCCACATGGTTCTGGTCCGGTTCCTGGTCCAGTTCCTGGTCCAGCGGTTCCTAAACAGATCAGAGGTTCAAACGGGTCATGGGGGTTCTGGTCCTGGTCTGAGAGGGTTCTGGTTCTGGTCTGAGAGGGTTCTGGTCTGAGAGGGTTCTGGTTCTGGTTCTGGTCTGAGAGGGTTCTGGTCTGAGAGGGTTCTGGTCTGAGAGGGTTCTGGTCTGAGAGGGTCACTGACGCCGTCACTGACCTGCACCTCCCACACATTGTAACTCCGCGTGGAGGCGACGCAGACCAAACGCAGACAGAGAGGGCTGTGATTGGTTCTTGGTAGCAACGCATTTCCAGTTTCCAGTTTGAAGCAGTCGTGAACTTTCAGCCTCTTTTCTTCGTGTATGTGTGATTTTTTTTGTTTTGTTTTTTTGCACAATAGTTGTCCTTATCTCTTTGATTAACTGTGACCGGAAAAGTCGGATAAACCATTCAGGAAAAGATCAGGAATTAGCGGTCACGGGGGGAACTGCACCACGGAGAAATGGAGTGACGGAGACAGTTACAGCCAACACTGATTGATTGGTGGAACAGTTACAGCCAACACTGATTGATTGGTGGAACAGTTACAGCCAACACTGATTGATTGGTGGAACAGTTACAGCCAACACTGATTGGTGGAACAGTTACAGCCAACACTGATTGATTGGTGGAACAGTTACAGCCAACACTGATTGATTGGTGGAACAGTTACAGCCAACACTGATTGGTGGAACAGTTACAGCCAACACTGACTGGTGGAACAGTTACAGCCAACACTGACTGATTGGTGGAACAGTTACAGCCAACACTGATTGATTGGTGGAACAGTTACAGCCAACACTGATTGATTGGTGGAACAGTTACAGCCAACACTGATTGATTGGTGGAACAGTTACAGCCAACACTGATTGGTGGAACAGTTACAGCCAACACTGATTGGTGGAACAGTTACAGCCAACACTGATTGATTGGTGGAACAGTTACAGCCAACACTGATTGATTGGTGGAACAGTTACAGCCAACACTGATTGGTGAAACAGTTACAGCCAACACTGATTGGTGGAACAGTTACAGCCAACACTGATTGATTGGTGGAACAGTTACAGCCAACACTGATTGATTGGTGGAACAGTTACAGCCAACGCTGATTGGTGGAACAGTTGCAGCCAACGCTGATTGGTGGAACAGTTACAGCCAACACTGATTGGTGGAACAGTTGCAGCCAACACTGATTGATTGGTGGAACAGTTACAGCCAACGCTGATTGGTGGAACAGTTGCAGCCAACGCTGATTGGTGGAACAGTTACAGCCAACACTGATTGGTGGAACAGTTACAGCCAACACTGATTGGTGGAACAGTTACAGCCAACACTGATTGATTGGTGGAACAGTTACAGCCAACACTGATTGGTGGAACAGTTACAGCCAACACTGATTGGTTGGTGGAACAGTTACAGCCAACGCTGATTGGTGGAACAGTTACAGCCAACACTGATTGATTGGTGGAACAGTTACAGCCAACGCTGATTGGTGGAACAGTTACAGCCAACACTGATTGATTGGTGGAACAGTTACAGCCAACACTGATTGGTTGGTGGAACAGTTACAGCCAACACTGATTGGTTGGTGGAACAGTTACAGCCAACACTGATTGGTGGAACAGTTACAGCCAACACTGATTGGTTGGTGGAACAGTTACAGCCAACACTGATTGGTGGAACAGTTACAGCCAACACTGATTGGTGGAACAGTTACAGCCAACACTGATTGGTGGAACAGTTACAGCCAACACTGATTGGCTGCAACTGTTCCAGCCAATTTTCCAGCGACAATTTGTCAAGTTTGCTGCCATGACGGAGACGATCTAAACTTTAAAAGAGGACTAAGCATGTAGAACGTTTTGAATGTTACCCTGTTTTCCACGTTACCTGGATTATTTGGGGTTATGGAAGAATTCACTGTCATTGGTGAGTCAGTTTAACCTTCTTAAATAATGTCTTTATCAGAATGTTGTGCTACACTTCAAAAACTCTAAATCGTACCAGGAATATTTGTCTTATTTCTAGTTGAAATGTCTCATTTTTAGTCAAAAAATCTCAATAAATTTAAAACAAGAGTCATTACCAGAAAAATAACTTGTTATTTGACAATTTTCACCTGTTTCAAGTAAATTTTCACTTGAAATAAGTAGAAAAATCTGCCAGTGGAACAAGATTTATCTTCTAATTACAAGCAAAAGTATCTTGTTCCACTGGCAGATTTTTCTACTTATTTTAAGTGAAAATCTACTTGAAACAGGTGAAAATTGTTGTTTTTTCCAGTGATGAGTTTTGTTTTAAGTTTAATGAGATTTTTTGGACTAAAAATGAGACATTTTAACTAGAAATAAGACAAATATTCTTGTTAGGATTTTGAGTTTTGGCAGTGTAGCCTTGACCTCCTGCCTATTTGAATGAGCTTTGTGTTGTTGTCAACTAGACTAGAGTCTATTCTCTATCAGAGCTCAGAAATGATGTGTCTATATCCATCTAATAATTTTTTAAGTTTTTATAGTTTTCAAATGTGCTTGTTCTACGTGGTTTAGCTCCGCCCCCTCTGAGGGAATTCATTAAAAACAGGACTGTTAAAGGCGTGAACTCAGACCAACATGACGGTTCTGTTCCTCCTGGAGACGGGTTTAGTTTAAATAAAAGACTCCTCTAATCATCCTCTAATCCCTGGATCAGGAAGTGGTGGATCATCTCACTCTGGAACAGATCAGGATCAGATCAGGAACTGTTCTGGATCCACGGAGACGTTTACAGGATCTGACAGCTTTTCCTGAACTTTGTGGAGGTTTGGATGCTGATAATCAGTACTGGAGTTGAGGGGGGATGAGGGAGGATGGCATCCCCCCTGAAATAAAAACGGTCCAAATCATCCCCCCCTGAAATAAAAACGGTCCAAATCATCCCCCCCTGAAATAAAAACGGTCCAAATCATCCCCCCCTGAAATAAAAACGGTCCAAATCATCCCCCCCTGAAATAAAAACGGTCCAAATCATCCCCCCCTGAAATAAAAACGGTCCAAATCATCCCCCCTGAAATAAAAACAGTCCAAATCATCCCCCCTGAAATAAAAACGGTCCAAATCATCCCCCCTGAAATAAAAACAGTCCAAATCATCCCCCCTGAAATAAAAACGGTCCAAATCATCCCCCCTGAAATAAAAACGGTCCAAATCATCCCCCCCTGAAATAAAAACGGTCCAAATCATCCCCTGAAATAAAAACGGTCCAAATCATCCCCCCCTGAAATAAAAACAGTCCAAATCATCCCCCCTGAAATAAAAACGGTCCAAATCATCCCCCCTGAAATAAAAACGGTCCAAATCATCCCCCCCTGAAATAAAAACGGTCCAAATCATCCCCCCATGAAATAAAAACGGTCCAAATCATCCCCCCTGAAATAAAAACGGTCCAAATCACCCCCCCCTGAAATAAAAACGGTCCAAATCATCCCCTGAAATAAAAACGGTCCAAATCATCCCCCCCTGAAATAAAAACAGTCCAAATCATCCCCCCTGAAATAAAAACGGTCCAAATCATCCCCCCTGAAATAAAAACGGTCCAAATCATCCCCCCCTGAAATAAAAACGGTCCAAATCATCCCCCCCTGAAATAAAAACGGTCCAAATCATCCCCTGAAATAAAAACGGTCCAAATCATCCCCCCTGAAATAAAAACGGTCCAAATCATCCCCCCTGAAATAAAAACGGTCCAAATCCTCCCCCCCTGAAATAAAAACGGTCCAAATCCTCCCCCCCTGAAATAAAAACGGTCCAAATCATCCCCCCTGAAATAAAAACGGTCCAAATCACCCCCCCCTGAAATAAAAACGGTCCAAATCACCCCCCCCTGAAATAAAAACGGTCCAAATCATCCCCCCCTGAAATAAAAACGGTCCAAATCACCCCCCCCTGAAATAAAAACGGTCCAAATCATCCCCCCTGAAATAAAAACGGTCCAAATCATCCCCCCCTGAAATAAAAACGGTCCAAATCATCCCCCCTGAAATAAAAACGGTCCAAATCATCCCCCCTGAAATAAAAACGGTCCAAATCATCCCCCCTGAAATAAAAACGGTCCAAATCATCCCCCCCTGAAATAAAAACGGTCCAAATCCTCCCCCCCTGAAATAAAAACGGTCCAAATCATCCCCCCTGAAATAAAAACGGTCCAAATCACCCCCCCCTGAAATAAAAACGGTCCAAATCATCCCCCCTGAAATAAAAACGGTCCAAATCATCCCCCCTGAAATAAAAACGGTCCAAATCATCCCCCCCTGAAATAAAAACGGTCCAAATCATCCCCCCTGAAATAAAAACGGTCCAAATCATCCCCCCTGAAATAAAAACGGTCCAAATCATCCCCCCCTGAAATAAAAACGGTCCAAATCATCCCCCCCCTGAAATAAAAACGGTCCAAATCATCCCCCCTGAAATAAAAACGGTCCAAATCATCCCCCCTGAAATAAAAACGGTCCAAATCATCCCCCCCTGAAATAAAAACGGTCCAAATCATCCTGAAATAAAAACGGTCCAAATCCTCCCCCCCTGAAATAAAAATGGTCCAAATCATCCCCCCTGAAATAAAAACGGTCCAAATCATCCCCCCCTGAAATAAAAACGGTCCAAATCCTCCCCCCCTGAAATAAAAACGGTCCAAATCATCCCCCCCTGTAAAACTGCCATCCCTCCTTTCCATCCCTTATGTCATTTCATCAATGAATGTGGTTTTACTGCTATTTCAACATTTAGAGTCATCACCAGAAAAATAACACCAGAAAAATAACTTATTTGACAATTTTCGAGTTTCAAGTAAATTTTCACTTGAAATAAGTAGGAAAATCGGTCTATTTATCTTTTTATTACAAGCAAAAAAATATTTTTCCACTGGCAGATTTTTCTACTTATTTCAAGTGAAAATCTACTTAAAACAGGTGAAAATTGTTGTTTTTTCCAGTGATGAGTCTTGTTTTAAGTGTAATGAGATTTTTTTTACTAAAATGAGACATTTTAACTAGAAATAAGACAAATATTCTTGTTAAGATTGTGAGTTTTTGCAGTGATCCATGTTACTTATCCTGTGAAGGACAGAGTCATATTGATAAGTTCAGAAAAGTGTTTTTTATTGTTGTGTTTTGATGTATTTGATGTAAGCCCAGTGGATATTTAAAGCTTACAGAAGGCTGCATTTAACTGCTGCTATGTCATTCCTGCAGGATTTCTGCAGGTGTTTTGGTCACTGCTATTATTTGTAATATATTATATTATTTGTAATCAGCACAAATTATCTGTCCCATATGATCAAATCCAACATCCCCCCTGATTCTTTTTTACAACTCCAGTACTGGGGATAATATAATGTAAATGTTTTCATCCATTTTCATGTACATTGGTCCTGTGTCTGATGATTATCTGGCAATATATGTTAGTTAATAGTTTTTTTATGTCTGGTTTATGGGGGTTATATTTCTTGTCTTCGTTTGTCTTTTCTGTTCAACTGCATGGTCCTGTTATAATGATAATAAACTAATAAAGAGACACCAGGGTGGAGACAGAGGAGATGTGGAGTTTTCCTGCAGGAATGTTCTGTCCATCTTGGGGGAATATTGGAATATTCTTCCTATCACTATTAGAGACAGTTCTACTTTACCCTCGTTTAAAGAAAAGTGTCCTTGGGCCGCCGGCCTTTTCCTCCGGAGCAGCTCGTACCTGCAACACTAAACCATAGAACTAAACTAACTAATCACATCTCTTTATTCCTGCTCTAAAAACACCAAACACGGACTACGTTTACATCAGTCAAAATTCAGGTTATTGCTAATATTCCGGTTACTGAAACATTCAGAATATTCCGTTTGCATGGTAATTAATCATTCAGGATATCTGGATCAAACCAGCGACGCACGGAGAACGTGATGACACAATTCCCGTCATTTCTGCTTCTTCTTCCTGTATCCAAATCCAAAACAAATGCTGCTTCAACTTTTCTCTCTCCTTCTTTTAAATTTGGCTATCAAAAAAATGAAAAAAAGAGGAAAAAAAGAGGAAAAAAATGATGAAAAAGAGGAAAAAAAGTTGAAAAGAGAAAAAAAGATGAAGGAAAAAAGATAGAGGAAAAAAAGAGGGGAAAAAAGATGAAAAAAATAGAAAAAAAAGGCAAAAAAAGGCAAAAAAGATGAAAAAAAGAAGATAAAGAGGAAAAAAAAGATGAAAAAAAGGAGAAAAAAAAGGAGGGAAAAAAGATGAAAAAGAGAAACAAAAGAGGAAAAAAATGAGGAAAAATAGGAATGACGCAATTCCCGTCATTTCTGCTTCTTCTTCCTGTATCCAAATTCAAAACAAATGCTGCTTCAACTTTTCTCTCTCCTTCTTGTAAATCTTCTATCCCGGTACTTTCTACCGTCTACAAATGCAGAAATGTTCATATCCTTCATTACATTTATGAAGTGATTAGTCTCCTCCTGGTCTTGTTTCTCCGTGTTTAGAAGAACTTCCTGGACTCAAAAGACCAGGATTCCTTGTGAACAGAGCATGTGCAGAAAACAGATTCCTGTTCCGTTTGATGGAGATATTCCGTTTGGTGTTTACATGACCCAATATTCAGGTTTAAAAGGAGTAACCCAGGGCTCATATTGGGGTTTTTAAAAACCTGAATATGAGCAAATTCTGGTTATTCAAAGGGGTTATTGGTGTTTACATGGCCGTGTAACCGGGTTATTGATCATATTGGGGTTTTAAGAGTTATTGATGCTGGAAACACAGTCAGTGGATAATCAAACATGCTGTTATGATCTGGTTTGATCAGGTTATTGTTTTTATACCCGTTTGTGTTTTAGTGTTTTAGTGTGAGCTAATGTGTTTGTGTCTCTTGTTCTTCATTTATGTTGTTTGTCATTATTCAGAGTTATTATGTCATGGTTTTACTAATTGTTTGTACTCTGTTCTCTAGTGTTTTAGTGTTTTAGTGTGTTCTCTTTAATGTTTTTATATTTATTATTCCATCAACCTGCAGATGTAAATGTAAATGAGCCTGTTTGTCTAAATCTGGCACATTTAAGATTCCAAAGAATCCAAATCAAACATTACATTCAAAAGAACAATTAAAGCCAATATGTTAACGACATATAATGATAAATGTTAGTTAAGTTTGATTGACATCCCCATAGCCGGCGGCTATTTGATTTTATCTAAAAAAAAAATATTCACTTAGTTGTTGCTTTTTTAATTTTTCAATTTACTTTCTTTGTAATTTGACTTCTTGGAAAAAAGGGTCCGAGTAAATAAGATTCTTCTTCTTCCTGCCTCCTTTCATTCATTAGGAACGTTTGTGTTTGTGTTGAGTAGTTTGTTGTTCTATTTTGAATGAAATAAAGAATAAAAAATGAAAAAAAAAACATTTTCATGCTGAACTCTAGTGTTTTTGTTCATTAATGTAATGAGTCTAAACTTAAACGTGTCTGAAGGAAAACCAGAGGTTGAACATGAACTGACTGTTAGAATAAATCTGATTTTGGAACTGTAAATGATAATTGTATTTCTGATGTAAGGGCTGGTTTTTGGTGTTTGTTTGTTTGTTCAGACCCATTTGGTCCCGGTCCCGGTCCCGGTCCCGGTTCTGGTCCAGGACCTGGACCAGGACCAGGCTTTTCTCCCACTAGGGGAGTTTTCACTTCCATTGTTTATGTAATAATTGCTCGGGGGTTTATGTTCTGGTTCTGGTTCTGGAAACATCCTGGAGGCTACTGTGTTGTATTAGACGCTATAGAAATAATCCACAAGTTTGCTGCCATGACGGAGACGATCTAAACTTTAAAAGAGGACTAAGCATGTAGAACGTTTTGAATATTACCCTGTTTTCCACGTTACCTGGATTATTTGGGGTTATGGAAGAATTAACTGTCATTGGTGAGTCAGTTTAACCTTCTTAAATAATGTCTTTATCAGAATGTTGTGCTACACTATATTACATATACACTATATACTATATAATATTTGTCTTATTTCTAGTTGAAATGTCTCATTTTTAGTAAAAAAAATCTCAATAAATTTAAAACAAGAGTCATTACCAGAAAAATAACTTATTTGACAATTTTCACCTGTTTCAGGTAAATTTTCACTTGAAATAAGTAGAAAAATCTGCCAGTGGAACAAGATTTATCTTTTTATTACAAGCAAAAAAATCTTGTTCCACTGGCAGATTTTTCTACTTATTTTAAGTGAAAATCTACTTGTAACAAGTGAAAATGTTTTTTTTTTTTTCCAGTGATTAGTCTTGTTTTAAGTGTAATGAGATTTTTTTACTAAAATGAGACATTTTAACTAGAAATAAGACAAATATTCTTGTTAAGATTTAGAGTTTTTGCAGTGTAGCCTTGACCTCCTGCCTATTCTGGTTCTGGTTCTGGAAACATCCTGGAGGCTACTGTGTTGTATTAGACGCTATACAAATAAAATAAAATAAAATTGAATTGAATTGAATAGTTGTTAATGAATAATTGTTAATGAAAAGTTGTTTCTACCTAAAAATTACTTGATCTCATTCTTGAGCTTCAGAATCTGAAAATCTGACGTTTCAGCCGCGGCCACAAATCAGAAATCTCCGCAGGGCTTCACCTGCGGTCCAGGTGAAGCCCTGGTTCTGGCCCCGGTTCTGGCCCCGGTTCTGTACCTGGACCCGCCCAGACCCGGGGCCAGACCGCGGGAGCGCGCATACGTGGGTCTGGTATTTCCTGGTATTTCCTGGTTTTTCCTGGTTTTTCCGGGTCTGGACCCAAACCAGACCCGGTCCCGGTTCAGACTCACCTCTTTCCCTCGGAGGTCTCGGTCCTGGTTCTGTTCTGGTTCTGGTCTGGTCCTGGTTCTGGTTCTGGATCAGCTGGTCTCAGACAGTCCGGGATCCAGCACTTCCGGTTCTCCCACGGAAATCCAGGTCCAGCCCTGACGTCACAGGGGGCGGGGCATTCCCGGCCTGCCGTCACAGGGGGCGGGGCCACCGAGCCTAAAGGCTGATTCATGGTTCCGCATTACGTCGACGCGTAACCTACGGCGTATGCTCTGCGTCGGTGTAACGCGGAACCATAAATCAGCTTAAAGGAGCCGCCGGACCAGGAACCAGGAGCTGGACTTTATAAAGGTTCCGTAAATCAGCTGCGTGGAACCGGTACCAATCAATCAATCAATTAATCAATTATTTATTTATTTATTTATTTAATTTATTTATTTATTTTATTTTATTAATTAATTAATGTAATTATTGAATTTATTTATTTAATTTATTAATTTAATTTATTAATTTATTAATTTATTTCTTATTTATTTCATTAAAGGAAAAACAAAACAGTTCAATATAATTACAACATCTCTTTCCTTGAATGAAAGGGAACAGAAAGAAAACTAAGCTTATTTTATCTGTCCCTTTTTCCCAAGAAATCTAATTTAAATTATTGTAATAATAAAAAATTACAAATTACACAATTTAAAAAAAATACTTTCTAATAAACCTAATTTAAAAACCAAAACTACACCAAAGTTATAAAATAACACAAAATAACTGTCGTCAAACACAGATATTCTTTTTTGAGTCAAGGAAAAAAAATATGACAATGTTGCTAAAAAGAGAGAAAAAAGAAAACTCACCTAACTTAATTATCATGATTTTCTTCATCAAACTGGATTTTATTTTTCTTTTAAATGTAATGTTTGATTTTCTTTCTTAACTTCTGTTTCCAGATTGTTCCATAAACTGAGACCTTTTACAGAAACTCAACGTTCCAGTAATTTAGTCCTGAATCTTGTTTTCTTAAACATTTCTGTTCCTTTTAAATTATATTTATTTACTCTTTTTTCCAGTGTTTTCCGTATATTGATTGGAAACATTTTCTTATGAGTTAATTTCCACATAGTGATCAGAATTCTGTGGTTTCACTAATTCAAGACATTTTAACAGTTTTAACTGAAGGAATGATGGATTTGAAGGACGACTGTTTAGTTCAATGATTGCAGGTGATCGATCAATCAATCAATCAATCAATCAATCAATCAATCAATCAATCAATCAATCAATCAATTATTCAGATGCGTATTTGGTCCAAAATAAACACCATAAAAACAGAGACGGCATTGATTGATTGATTGATTGATTGATTGATTGATTGATTGATTGATTGATTGATTGATTGATTGATTGATTGATTGATTGATTGATTGATTGATTGATTGATTGATTGATTGATTGATTGATTGATTGATTGATTATTTCTGGTCTTGTGCCTCCAACATCCCAGTAAAATCGACACCAGAACCGGCTGAAGCCGGAACTCCTGAAAGATTATATTAATAAATGAAATAATGAATAAAATGAAATAATTAATTAAATGAAATAATTAATTAAATGAAATAATAAAATTAAATCCCCAGATATCTGACCTCTCAGTACTTCCCTGGAGAGATCTAATCCCCAGAACATCCCATAATGTTAGTTCTGTATTTAACGTAACGTCAGAAACAGCTCCTTAAATTAGACTCTTAATTTGAAAAGGTTGAATGAAACAGGAAGGCTTTTATTTTTTACTCTGAACAACAGACTATTCCTTTATACTATACTAGTAAAACACTATTTATTAAACTGCACTTACTATGTTTATAGTACATTTATTCTGTTTCTATTTTACTGTATTTTTTATTTTTCATAGTTATAATTTATCTTTATTGTTTTTTTTTTTTTTTTTACTGTATTTTTTCATTTATTTTTATTTTTCATATTTTTATTAATTTATGGTTATCATTTATTTAGTCCTAGTTCATGTTGTGACTTTGAGCTTCTGTAACTCCAGATTTTCCCTCTGGGATCAATAAATCTGATCTTGGATCCGTATGGATCAGTATCGTCACCAAACTATTTATTATTCTTAGAACTCTGAAGTTTCACTAACCGGTTCTAGATGAGAGAGTTAGTTAAAGTATAAATGATGTGTTTATGTACAAACATCTGTAAATCTGTAGGGGAAAAATCTACAGAAGAGTTTTCCTTTAACACGTTCATCCATTCATTCTGATTCCTCTGCCCCGTTAAGCTTTAGCAGATATCAGACTCCCAGCTGGGAACGCTGGGAACTCTGGGAACTCTGGGAACTCTGGGAACGCTGGGAACTCTGGGAACGCTTTAGCAGATATCAGACTCCCAGCTGGGAACGCTGGGAACGCTGGGAACGCTGGGAACGCTGGGAACGCTGGGAACTCTGGGAACGCTGGGAACTCTGGGAACGCTGGGAACTCTGGGAACGCTGGGAACGCTTTAGCAGATATCAGACTCCCAGCTGGGAACGCTGGGAACGCTGGGAACTCTGGGAACTCTGGGAACGCTTTAGCAGATATCAGACTCCCAGCTGGGAACGCTGGGAACGCTGGGAACGCTGGGAACGCTGGGAACGCTGGGAACTCTGGGAACTCTGGGAACTCTGGGAACGCTGGGAACGCTGGGAACGCTGGGAACTCTGGGAACTCTGGGAACTCTGGGAACTCTGGGAACTCTGGGAACTCTGGGAACTCTGGGAACGCTGGGAACGCTGGGAACTCTTTAGCAGATATCAGACTCCCAGCTGGGAACGCTGGGAACGCTTTAGCAGATATCAGACTCCCAGCTGGGAACGCTGGGAACGCTGGGAACTCTGGGAACTCTGGGAACTCTGGGAACGCTGGGAACTCTGGGAACGCTGGGAACTCTGGGAACGCTGGGAACGCTGGGAACGCTTTAGCAGATATCAGACTCCCAGCTGGGAACGCTGGGAACTCTGGGAACGCTTTAGCAGATATCAGACTCCCAGCTGGGAACTCTGGGAACGCTGGGAACGCTGGGAACTCTGGGAACTCTTTAGCAGATATCAGACTCCCAGCTGGGAACGCTGGGAACTCTGGGAACGCTGGGAACTCTGGGAACGCTGGGAACTCTGGGAACGCTGGGAACTCTGGGAACTCTGGGAACTCTGGGAACTCTGGGAACTCTGGGAACGCTGGGAACTCTGGGAACGCTTTAGCAGATATCAGACTCCCAGCTGGGAACGCTGGGAACGCTGGGAACGCTGGGAACGCTTTAGCAGATATCAGACTCCCAGCTGGGAACGCTGGGAACTCTGGGAACGCTGGGAACTCTGGGAACGCTGGGAACGCTGGGAACGCTGGGAACGCTGGGAACGCTGGGAACGCTGGGAACGCTGGGAACTCTGGGAACGCTTTAGCAGATATCAGACTCCCAGCTGGGAACGCTGGGAACTCTGGGAACGCTGGGAACGCTGGGAACGCTGGGAACTCTGGGAACTCTGGGAACTCTGGGAACGCTGGGAACGCTGGGAACGCTGGGAACTCTGGGAACTCTGGGAACTCTGGGAACGCTGGGAACGCTGGGAACTCTTTAGCAGATATCAGACTCCCAGCTGGGAACGCTGGGAACGCTGGGAACTCTGGGAACTCTGGGAACTCTGGGAACGCTGGGAACTCTGGGAACGCTGGGAACTCTGGGAACGCTGGGAACGCTGGGAACGCTTTAGCAGATATCAGACTCCCAGCTGGGAACTCTGGGAACGCTGGGAACGCTGGGAACTCTGGGAACTCTTTAGCAGATATCAGACTCCCAGCTGGGAACGCTGGGAACTCTGGGAACGCTGGGAACTCTGGGAACGCTGGGAACGCTGGGAACTCTGGGAACGCTTTAGCAGATATCAGACTCCCAGCTGGGAACTCTGGGAACGCTGGGAACGCTGGGAACTCTGGGAACTCTTTAGCAGATATCAGACTCCCAGCTGGGAACGCTGGGAACTCTGGGAACGCTGGGAACTCTGGGAACGCTGGGAACTCTGGGAACGCTGGGAACTCTGGGAACGCTGGGAACTCTGGGAACGCTGGGAACTCTGGGAACGCTGGGAACTCTGGGAACGCTGGGAACGCTGGGAACTCTGGGAACGCTGGGAACTCTGGGAACGCTGGGAACGCTGGGAACTCTGGGAACGCTGGGAACTCTGGGAACTCTGGGAACGCTGGGAACGCTGGGAACGCTGGGAACTCTGGGAACGCTGGGAACGCTGGGAACTCTGGGAACTCTGGGAACGCTGGGAACGCTGGGAACTCTGGGAACGCTGGGAACTCTGGGAACGCTGGGAACTCTGGGAACGCTGGGAACTCTGGGAACGCTGGGAACTCTGGGAACGCTGGGAACGCTGGGAACGCTGGGAACGCTGGGAACTCTGGGAACTCTGGGAACTCTGGGAACGCTTTAGCAGATATCAGACTCCCAGCTGGGAACGCTGGGAACTCTGGGAACGCTGGGAACGCTTTAGCAGATATCAGACTCCCAGCTGGGAACTCTGGGAACGCTTTAGCAGATATCAGACTCCCAGCTGGGAACGCTGGGAACGCTGGGAACTCTGGGAACGCTGGGAACTCTGGGAACGCTGGGAACGCTTTAGCAGATATCAGACTCCCAGCTGGGAACGCTGGGAACGCTGGGAACTCTGGGAACTCTGGGAACTCTGGGAACGCTGGGAACTCTGGGAACGCTGGGAACGCTGGGAACGCTGGGAACTCTGGGAACGCTGGGAACTCTGGGAACGCTGGGAACTCTGGGAACTCTGGGAACTCTGGGAACGCTGGGAACGCTGGGAACTCTGGGAACGCTTTAGCAGATATCAGACTCCCAGCTGGGAACGCTGGGAACGCTGGGAACTCTGGGAACGCTGGGAACTCTGGGAACGCTGGGAACGCTGGGAACTCTGGGAACGCTGGGAACGCTGGGAACTCTGGGAACTCTGGGAACGCTGGGAACTCTGGGAACACTGGGAACTCTGGGAACTCTGGGAACGCTGGGAACTCTGGGAACTCTGGGAACTCTGGGAACGCTGGGAACGCTGGGAACTCTGGGAACGCTTTAGCAGATATCAGACTCCCAGCTGGGAACGCTGGGAACTCTGGGAACGCTGGGAACTCTGGGAACGCTGGGAACTCTGGGAACGCTGGGAACGCTTTAGCAGATATCAGACTCCCAGCTGGGAACGCTGGGAACGCTGGGAACTCTGGGAACGCTGGGAACTCTGGGAGCGCTGGGAACTCTGGGAACGCTGGGAACGCTGGGAACGCTGGGAACGCTGGGAACGCTGGGAACTCTGGGAACTCTGGGAACGCTGGGAACTCTGGGAACGCTGGGAACTCTGGGAACTCTGGGAACTCTGGGAACGCTGGGAACTCTGGGAACTCTGGGAACTCTGGGAACTCTGGGAACTCTGGGAACGCTGGGAACTCTGGGAACGCTGGGAACTCTGGGAACGCTTTAGCAGATATCAGACTCCCAGCTGTCCTTTAAATAATCCAGAGTGTGTTGATTTTCTGATGCTTAGAATTTATTGTAAAATAATAAAGTTCAAAGAAAAGACGACAGAGTCGTTGAGTTTTATCAGTAAATACCAGAGGGTTTTATTCTGCTGATCCTGCAGACGATCAATCAGAAAGAATCAGAATCAGAATCAGAATCAGAAGAAGTTTATTGCCAAGTTTGTTAACACACACAAGGAATTTGTTGTGGTGATTGGTGCAATACAGTAAATACAGTAAAAATAAAGATAAAAAATAAAAATATAAAAGCAAACAAATATATATGGAGATAACTGAGAGATAGAATAAAGTAAAATGTATAACATAAATAAACAGAAATGTACAATATGAGGATTAAAAAGTGCCGGATATGAATCTTTACAAAAAGTGACGTAGGATGACAGATGACAGATAAAATGGTAAAATGGTAAATGGCTTACACTTATATAGCGCTTTCCAGCTGTATTCCTACAGCCCCAAAGCGCTTTACACTGCAAACATTCACCCACACATTCACACATTCACACACCAGGGTGCATCAGCACCAGCATGAGCATCAGCATCAGCATGAGCATCAGCATGAGCATGAGCATCAGCATGAGCATCAGCATGAGCATCAGCATCAGCATGAGCATCAGCATCAGCATCAGCATGAGCATCAGCATCAGCACCAGCATCAGCATCAGCATGAGCATCAGCATGAGCATCAGCATCAGCATCAGCATCAGCATCAGCACCAGCATCAGCATCAGCATGAGCACCAGCACCAGCATCAGCATGAGCACCAGCATCAGCATCAGCATGAGCATCAGCATCAGCATCAGCATGAGCATCAGCATCAGCATCAGCATCAGCACCAGCACCAGCATCAGCATCAGCACCAGCACCAGCATCAGCATCAGCACCAGCATCAGCATCAGCATGAGCACCAGCATCAGCATCAGCATGAGCATCAGCATCAGCATCAGCACCAGCATCAGCATCAGCACCAGCACCAGCATCAGCATCAGCACCAGCATCAGCATCAGCATGAGCACCAGCATCAGCATCAGCATGAGCATCAGCATCAGCACCAGCATCAGCATCAGCATGAGCATCAGCACCAGCACCAGCACCAGCACCAGCATCAGCATCAGCACCAGCATGAGCATCAGCATCAGCACCAGCATCAGCATCAGCATGAGCATCAGCATCAGCACCAGCATCAGCATCAGCATGAGCATCAGCACCAGCACCAGCACCAGCACCAGCACCAGCACCAGCATCAGCATCAGCATCAGCATCAGCATCAGCATTCACCCTCAGTTTATGTTTGCTCAGTTGAAAAGACGAAAAGAAAACTGACAAATGCGCGCTTGTTAAGCCTGATTTATGGTTCTGCGTTAAATCGACGGCGTAGGCTACGCGGGGACGCGCACCGTACGTTCGCGTCCCCGCGTATCCTACGCCGTAAGATCTGCGTTGGTGCAACGTGGAACCATAAACCAGCCAGTGTCCGTCACTCATCTGCTTCCAGCAGCTTCCTGCACCAGCAAGACGCTGCTCTCTGCTGCTCCGTTAACACAAACTAACATGGATATTCAGAAGTTCAAGCACAACCAGCCAGCAAGTTTATATTTATGGTTATATTTATTTTTGTTATTTATTTTTCTATGTTTTATTTTCTGTTGCTAGATTGTCTGATGGGTGAGGTAGCCCAGACTAAATGTAGCATTTTATTTGTTCTGCAGCAATATTGCTGCAATAAAGCATTTGAAAGACTCTTTAAATATTCTTGTTTTGCTAGTATCATTCCGCTTGAAATTATGGGAAAATGCATAATTTAGTGTTGAATAAGGTGAATAAGGTGCCAGGCATGTGCCCCCCCTCTGATCTGAGATGCAGCCCAGTCATCATGTTCTAGAACCGGCCCTGAGGGGTATTTATTATACTTATATTTATTATTTATTCCAGGATCAGGTTCAACAAAGTCTGAGTTTAAACCTGAACTCTGAGTTGACTTAACCTGAAATAGGAAAGTCGGAGTTTTTGGTTCCAGAACAGAATATGAGTTAGTTCAATCAACTCTGAGTTTGTTAAGCTCGAGTTAAAAAGCATCATCAGTAGAGCCCTGATACAAGGATTCACCATGGCAACCGGCGACAACAAAAGAGCGACATACCTTTTCTTTTTTTTTATTTTTAACTTTATTTAACATTTCAATTTACAAAATCCCTTTGAGGAAACATTAGTTTCTGAAGATCCACAAACTTCACTGGAGTTAGAAGTTAATACGTGCGTATGGTGAGTATGAGAGCAGATTTCAGAAAAAAAACACGAAACACGAGGAGAGAATTGACGTGGGAGAAAGTTTCTGCATCAATGTGTAAGTTTGAATGATTATTCATTTTCATTTAACATTTAAGCACACTGTCTTATAATATTACAGATGAAACAGTGGTGGAATGGTATTGAATGAAATGTTATTGTCATTTAGATCCGGGGCAGCCGCCACCTCGGCTTCAGGGAAAATGGAAATGTTTTTTTTATTCTTTTATACATTTATGGAATTACTCTGTGTCTATTTGTATTGATTTATTTTATTGTTTTTTTTATCTTTTTTTTATTTTGAATTTTTGGCACAATAAACAATAACAATATAAAGGAACAAATGAATTATAATGCTAAAGTAAAGTAAAGCACATCAACAAAAACAGTCCTAAAAAAACACAGAACGCCCACACACACACACACACACACACACACACACACACCTTGGTTAGTAGTAGTATAGTTCACCTACAGTCCACCAGATAATACAGCGGAATCCTCGTGAAAACAAGTAAAACATATACATATGTAAATATAAAAATAAATAAAAATAGGATACTAAATATAAAAAATAAAAATATCCGCACACGACTAGGAGAAACAACATCACTGTGGAACCGCAGGGAAATCAAGCTTCTTAATATCAGAGAAAAAGGGCCCATGTAGCGTTTGTCTGTGCACCCATTTAACGTGCATCTTATTATTCCAGTTTTACACAGTTTAAAACAGATCTGATCCAGGAGACGTGAGCAGGAGCTGCAGGAGATTTACACTTTAGTCAGTCCGGAAAGTATTCAGAACGCTTCACTTTTTAGGGCCAAACTAAGACAAAACAAATTGGAAATTACGAGAATAAAGTCATAAAATTACGAGAATAAAGTCGTAATATAATGAGAATAAAGTCGTAAAATTATGAGAATAAAGTGAATGAATGAATGAATGAAAAACTTTATTTCGAACATGCTAAAAAATATATATTTAAACCAAAGAACAATAGTTAAATAATAATCATGATAAATACAGTATAATACAAATCATAACAATCATAAACAAAAACATGCCTCACTGGCTTTTTTTTCTTTTTCTTTTTCTTCCTTTTTTTTGCATAGTCATAATATAATGAGAATAAAGTCGTAAAATTACGAGAATAAAGTTGTAATATTATGAGAATAAAGTCGTAATAGAATAAAGTTGTAACATTACGAGAATAAAGTCGTAATATTACGACTTTATTCTCGTAATTTTACGACTTTATTCTCGTAATATTACGACTAAAGTCGTAATATTACAAGATTAAAGTCGTTATAGAATAAAGTCGTAATATTATGAGAATAAAGTCGTAAAATTACGAGAATAAAGTCATAATATAATGAGAATGAAGTCGTAATATTATGAGAATATTATTTATGAGAACTCTAACAGGAAGAGCATCTTCTCCCTGTGTTAAAATGAGGAATATTGATCATCTTGTGAAGTTATATTTATATATTTATAATATATTACGACTTTATTCTTGTAATTTCCAATTTTTTTTGTCTTAGTTTGGCCCTAATACTCCGTCGTACTTTGATGTTACAGCCCTAACCCCCCCTCATGTTAACCCCCCTCATGTTAACCCCCCCCTCATGTTAACCCCCCCCTCATGTTAACCCCCCCCTCATGTTAACCCCCCCCCTCATGTTAACCCCCCCCCTCATGTTAACCCCCCCCTCATGTTAACCCCCCCTCATGTTAACCCCCCCCTCATGTTAACCCCCCCCCTCATGTTAACCCCCCCCCTCATGTTAACCCCCCCCTCATGTTAACCCCCCTCATGTTAACCCCCCCCTCATGTTAACCCCCCCCTCATGTTAACCCCCCCCCCTCATGTTAACCCCCCCCTCATGTTAACCCCCCTCATGTTAACCCCCCCCTCATGTTAACCCCCCTCATGTTAACCCCCCCCCTCATGTTAACCCCCCTCATGTTAACCCCCCTCATGTTAACCCCCCCCCTCATGTTAACCCCCCTCATGTTAACCCCCCCCTCATGTTAACCCCCCCCCTCATGTTAACCCCCCCCTCATGTTAACCCCCCTCATGTTAACCCCCCTCATGTTAACCCCCCCCCTCATGTTAACCCCCCCCCTCATGTTAACCCCCCCCTCATGTTAACCCCCCCCCTCATGTTAACCCCCCTCATGTTAACCCCCCCCTCATGTTAACCCCCCCCCTCATGTTAACCCCCCTCATGTTAACCCCCCTCATGTTAACCCCCCCCTCATGTTAACCCCCCCCCTCATGTTAACCCCCCTCATGTTAACCCCCCTCATGTTAACCCCCCCCCTCATGTTAACCCCCCTCATGTTAACCCCCCCCTCATGTTAACCCCCCCCCTCATGTTAACCCCCCTCATGTTAACCCCCCCCCTCATGTTAACCCCCCTCATGTTAACCCCCCCCTCATGTTAACCCCCCCCCTCATGTTAACCCCCCTCATGTTAACCCCCCCCCTCATGTTAACCCCCCTCATGTTAACCCCCCTCATGTTAACCCCCCCCCTCATGTTAACCCCCCCCCTCATGTTAACCCCCCCCCTCATGTTAACCCCCCCCCTCATGTTAACCCCCCCCCTCATGTTAACCCCCCCCCTCATGTTAACCCCCCTCATGTTAACCCCCCCCCTCATGTTAACCCCCCTCATGTTAACCCCCCCCTCATGTTAACCCCCCTCATGTTAACCCCCCTCATGTTAACCCCCCTCATGTTAACCCCCCTCATGTTAACCCCCCCCTCATGTTAACCCCCCTCATGTTAACCCCCCTCATGTTAACCCCCCCCCTCATGTTAACCCCCCTCATGTTAACCCCCCCCTCATGTTAACCCCCCCCTCATGTTAACCCCCCTCATGTTAACCCCCCCCTCATGTTAACCCCCCCCCTCATGTTAACCCCCCCCTCATGTTAACCCCCCTCATGTTAACCCCCCCCTCATGTTAACCCCCCTCATGTTAACCCCCCCCTCATGTTAACCCCCCTCATGTTAACCCCCCTCATGTTAACCCCCCCCCTCATGTTAACCCCCCCCCTCATGTTAACCCCCCTCATGTTAACCCCCCCCTCATGTTAACCCCCCTCATGTTAACCCCCCCCTCATGTTAACCCCCCTCATGTTAACCCCCCCCCTCATGTTAACCCCCCCCCTCATGTTAACCCCCCCCCTCATGTTAACCCCCCTCATGTTAACCCCCCTCATGTTAACCCCCCCCTCATGTTAACCCCCCCCTCATGTTAACCCCCCTCATGTTAACCCCCCCCTCATGTTAACCCCCCTCATGTTAACCCCCCCCCTCATGTTAACCCCCCCCCTCATGTTAACCCCCCCCCTCATGTTAACCCCCCCCCTCATGTTAACCCCCCCCCTCATGTTAACCCCCCCCCTCATGTTAACCCCCCCCCTCATGTTAACCCCCCCCTCATGTTAACCCCCCTCATGTTAACCCCCCCCTCATGTTAACCCCCCTCATGTTAACCCCCCCCTCATGTTAACCCCCCCCCTCATGTTAACCCCCCCCCTCATGTTAACCCCCCTCATGTTAACCCCCCTCATGTTAACCCCCCCCTCATGTTAACCCCCCTCATGTTAACCCCCCTCATGTTAACCCCCCCCCCTCATGTTAACCCCCCCCCTCATGTTAACCCCCCCCTCATGTTAACACCCCCCCTCATGTTAACCCCCCTCATGTTAACCCCCCTCATGTTAACCCCCCCCTCATGTTAACCCCCCTCATGTTAACCCCCCCCCTCATGTTAACCCCCCCCTCATGTTAACCCCCCCCTCATGTTAACCCCCCTCATGTTAACCCCCCCCTCATGTTAACCCCCCCTCATGTTAACCCCCCCCCTCATGTTAACCCCCCCCTCATGTTAACCCCCCCCTCATGTTAACCCCCCCCTCATGTTAACCCCCCCCTCATGTTAACCCCCCCCTCATGTTAACCCCCCTCATGTTAACCCCCCTCATGTTAACCCCCCCCTCATGTTAACCCCCCCCTCATGTTAACCCCCCCTCATGTTAACCCCCCCCTCATGTTAACCCCCCCCCTCATGTTAACCCCCCTCATGTTAACCCCCCTCATGTTAACCCCCCTCATGTTAACCCCCCCCCTCATGTTAACCCCCCTCATGTTAACCCCCCCCTCATGTTAACCCCCCCCCCTCATGTTAACCCCCCTCATGTTAACCCCCCCCCTCATGTTAACCCCCCTCATGTTAACCCCCCCCTCATGTTAACCCCCCTCATGTTAACCCCCCCCTCATGTTAACCCCCCTCATGTTAACCCCCCCCCTCATGTTAACCCCCCTCATGTTAACCCCCCCCTCATGTTAACACCCCCCCTCATGTTAACCCCCCCCTCATGTTAACCCCCCTCATGTTAACCCCCCTCATGTTAACACCCCCCTCATGTTAACCCCCCCCTCATGTTAACCCCCCTCATGTTAACCCCCCCCTCATGTTAACCCCCCCCCTCATGTTAACCCCCCTCATGTTAACCCCCCCCCTCATGTTAACCCCCCTCATGTTAACCCCCCCCCTCATGTTAACCCCCCCCTCATGTTAACCCCCCCCTCATGTTAACCCCCCCCCTCATGTTAACCCCCCCCTCATGTTAACCCCCCTCATGTTAACCCCCCTCATGTTAACCCCCCTCATGTTAACCCCCCTCATGTTAACCCCCCCCTCATGTTAACCCCCCCCTCATGTTAACCCCCCCTCATGTTAACCCCCCCCTCATGTTAACCCCCCTCATGTTAACCCCCCCCTCATGTTAACCCCCCTCATGTTAACCCCCCCCCTCATGTTAACCCCCCTCATGTTAACCCCCCCCCCTCATGTTAACCCCCCCCCTCATGTTAAACCCCCCCCTCATGTTAACCCCCCCCTCATGTTAACCCCCCCCTCATGTTAACCCCCCTCATGTTAACCCCCCCCTCATGTTAACCCCCCTCATGTTAACCCCCCCCCTCATGTTAACCCCCCTCATGTTAACCCCCCCCTCATGTTAACCCCCCCCTCATGTTAACCCCCCTCATGTTAACCCCCCCCCTCATGTTAACCCCCCCCCTCATGTTAACCCCCCCCTCATGTTAACCCCCCTCATGTTAACCCCCCTCATGTTAACCCCCCCCCTCATGTTAACCCCCCTCATGTTAACCCCCCTCATGTTAACCCCCCTCATGTTAACCCCCCTCATGTTAACCCCCCTCATGTTAACCCCCCCCCTCATGTTAACCCCCCTCATGTTAACCCCCCCCTCATGTTAACCCCCCCCCTCATGTTAACCCCCCTCATGTTAACCCCCCCCTCATGTTAACCCCCCTCATGTTAACCCCCCTCATGTTAACCCCCCCCCCTCATGTTAACCCCCCTCATGTTAACCCCCCTCATGTTAACCCCCCTCATGTTAACCCCCCCCCTCATGTTAACCCCCCTCATGTTAACCCCCCCCCTCATGTTAACCCCCCTCATGTTAACCCCCCCCCTCATGTTAACCCCCCCCTCATGTTAACCCCCCTCATGTTAACCCCCCCCTCATGTTAACCCCCCCCTCATGTTAACCCCCCCCCCTCATGTTAACCCCCCCCTCATGTTAACCCCCCCCTCATGTTAACCCCCCCCTCATGTTAACCCCCCCCTCATGTTAACCCCCCCCCTCATGTTAACCCCCCCCTCATGTTAACCCCCCCCTCATGTTAACCCCCCCCCTCATGTTAACCCCCCCCCTCATGTTAACCCCCCCCTCATGTTAACCCCCCCCTCATGTTAACCCCCCCCTCATGTTAACCCCCCCCTCATGTTAACCCCCCCCTCATGTTAACCCCCCCCCTCATGTTAACCCCCCTCATGTTAACCCCCCCCCTCATGTTAACCCCCCCCTCATGTTAACCCCCCTCATGTTAACCCCCCCCTCATGTTAACCCCCCCCCTCATGTTAACCCCCCTCATGTTAACCCCCCCCTCATGTTAACCCCCCCCCTCATGTTAACCCCCCTCATGTTAACCCCCCCCCTCATGTTAACCCCCCTCATGTTAACCCCCCCCCTCATGTTAACCCCCCCCCTCATGTTAACCCCCCCCCTCATGTTAACCCCCCCCTCATGTTAACCCCCCCCTCATGTTAACCCCCCTCATGTTAACCCCCCTCATGTTAACCCCCCCCCCTCATGTTAACCCCCCCCTCATGTTAACCCCCCCCTCATGTTAACCCCCCTCATGTTAACCCCCCCCCTCATGTTAACCCCCCTCATGTTAACCCCCCCCCTCATGTTAACCCCCCCCTCATGTTAACCCCCCTCATGTTAACCCCCCCCCTCATGTTAACCCCCCCCCTCATGTTAACCCCCCCCTCATGTTAACCCCCCTCATGTTAACCCCCCCCCTCATGTTAACCCCCCCCCTCATGTTAACCCCCCCCTCATGTTAACCCCCCTCATGTTAACCCCCCCCTCATGTTAACCCCCCTCATGTTAACCCCCCTCATGTTAACCCCCCTCATGTTAACCCCCCTCATGTTAACCCCCCTCATGTTAACCCCCCCCCTCATGTTAACCCCCCTCATGTTAACCCCCCCCCTCATGTTAACCCCCCTCATGTTAACCCCCCTCATGTTAACCCCCCTCATGTTAACCCCCCCCCTCATGTTAACCCCCCTCATGTTAACCCCCCCCTCATGTTAACCCCCCTCATGTTAACCCCCCTCATGTTAACCCCCCTCATGTTAACCCCCCTCATGTTAACCCCCCCCCTCATGTTAACCCCCCTCATGTTAACCCCCCCCCTCATGTTAACCCCCCTCATGTTAACCCCCCCCCCTCATGTTAACCCCCCCCTCATGTTAACCCCCCTCATGTTAACCCCCCCCTCATGTTAACCCCCCTCATGTTAACCCCCCTCATGTTAACCCCCCTCATGTTAACCCCCCTCATGTTAACCCCCCCCTCATGTTAAGTCATGTGGGCGTGCGAGCGTGCGTTTTTCAGGCGAGCGAGCGTTTTTTTGTGCGTTCGTTCTTTCATGCGTTTGACATTTCGACTTTTTTCTCAAAATTTCAACTTTTTCATCAAAATTTCTACTTTTTTTCCGACTTTTTTCATCAAAATTTCTACTTTTTCATAAAAATTTCAAACTTTTTTTTTTTTTCAACCTTTTTCTGAAAATTTCTACTTTTTTCGCAAATTTCTACTTTTTTCCTCTAAATTTCTACTTTTTTCTCAAAATTTCAACTTTGTTCTTAAAATTTCAACTTTTTTCTCTCATTCAGGTGAAAACATTAAACAAGTGGAAACATTTATAAACAAGGAAATGAAAAAACTAAAAATATGGTTTGTTACAACCAATAACGTAATAACTGCCAATAACGTAATCATTTTGGCCATTTCAAATGTAATAAAGCCAATAGTGTAATAATGTGCCAATAACGTAATCATTTTGGCCATTTCAAATGTAATAAGGCCAATAGTGTAATAATGTGCCAATAATGTAATAAAACTTTTGAGCCAATAACGTAATAACCAGCCAATAATGTAATAAGGCATTACATTATTGGCTGGTTATTACGTTATTGGCCCGGTATTAAAAAATTATCACAAAATTATTACATTATCCGCAAAAAGTTATTACATTATTGACTCAAAAGTTTTATTACATTATTGGCACATTATTACACTATTGGCTTTATTACATTTGAAATGGCCAAAATTATTACATTATAGGCAGTTATTACGTTTTTGGTTGTAACAATGGTTTGACTGGAATAAATGATCATTAAATGTAAGTAAGACCAAGTTTATGTTATTTGGCAAATGCACAGTAAACACAAAGGTGCAAATAGAAATAGATGGTATTGAAATTGAAAGGGTGCACGAAAACAAATTTCTTGGGGTGACAGTAGATGACAGACTGAGTTGGAAACCACACATCAAACATGTACAGTCCAAAGTTTCAAAAAGCATTGCAGTCATACACAAAGCAAAACAACTACTGGATCACAATTCACTTCGCACACTTTACTGTTACCTGGTCTTGCCATATTTACATTACTGTGCTGAGATTTGGGGAAATAATTACAAAACTTCATTGCAGTCACTTACCATCCTGCAGAAAAGAGCAATAAGGACTATTCATAAGGTCAAATACCTGGAACACACAAATCCACTTTTTATACAATCAAAACTACTGAAATTCACTGACATCATATCTTACCAAACAGCAATCATCATGTATAAAGCAAAAAACAGACAATTACCAGAAAATATCCAAAATGTATTTAGGAATCGGGAGGGAGGACATCAGTTAAGAGGGAAACATTAAACATACGAACAACCTTGAAAGGTTTCTGTATATCTATTACCGGTGTCAAGCTATGGAACAACCTAAGTGAGGAACTCAAACAAAGTCCAAATATCCAACAGTTCAAGAAAATGTACAAAAATATGTTGTTTAAAGGGTACGAAGGATAAAGTTCATGTATGATTATTGTTTATTATCATTCATTTGATATGGCATGGTGATGAGAGGCAGAGAAGCCTGTGTGTGTGTATGTGTGTGTGGGTATATATATGTGTATATGTATATGTGTGCATGTATGTGTAGGTATGTGTGTGTATGTGTGTATGTATATATATGTGTATATGTATATGTGTAGGTATGTTTAGGTATGTGTGTATGTGTATATATGGATACAGTATCTAGACTATGTATGTGTATATGTGTATGTATATGTATATACCGTATTTTCTGGACTATAAGCCACTACTTTTTTCATAGTTTTCAACCGTGCAGCTTATACAAAGGTTCTATTCTGTGGATTTTTCTTCCACCGCTAGGGGGAGTGCTAACCGGAATTAGAATCAAAACTAAGACAAAATAAATGCAAAGAAGAATACACTACTTCTTCTTTAGCAGATAGAAGTAGAAGCAGATTTCAAACAGATAAATAGATAAATAAATAGTGGTTATTTTCTCTTGGTTCTGTCCCGTTTTAATCAGCAAAGTTGCTGCCGTGTTAAAAGACACTGTTAGGAAAGATCTATTTAGGTACAAACATGTACATCATTTACAGTTAAAAATCGTTCTGTACATGTAGTAAATATCTAATCTAACATCAGAAATATCTGCGGCTGAAATATCTTTTTTTTTTAAAAAGAGCGGGTGCGGCTTATAGTCCAGAAAATACGGGTATATATAATATATATATATATATATTTTTTTTTTTAAATTTTAGACAAAGGGGTGAGAGCTAATAAGCTATGCTTCTTCTCACTCCTTTTCGAATATGTCATTTATTTTCGGTTTTTCTATGCTTTATTATTTTGCTTCCTGGCATATTCGGAATAAACAGTACAAACAAACAAACAAAATCTTGGATGAAAACCTGATCCGGAGTGCTGTTGACCTCAGACTAGGACGACGCTTCATCTTTCAGCAGGACAACGATCCAAAATATCAGCGGAGTGGCTTCAGAACAACCATGTCAATGTCCTTGAGTGGCCCGGCCAGAGCCCGGACCTGAATCCCATCCAACATCTCTGGCTGTACACCCACGCTCCCCATCCAACATCTCTGGCTGTACACCCACGCTCCCCATCCAACATCTCTGTCTGTACACCCACGCTCCCCATCCAACATCTCTGGCTGTACACCCACGCTCCCCATCCAACATCTCTGGCTGTACACCCACGCTCCCCATCCAACATCTCTGGCTGTACACCGACGCTCCCCATCCAACATCTCTGTCTGTACACCCACGCTCCCCATCCAACATCTCTGGCTGTACACCCACGCTCCCCATCCAACATCTCTGGCTGTACACCGATGCTCCCCATCCAACATCTCTGGCTGTACACCCACGCTCCCCATCCAACATCTCTGGCCGTACACCCACGCTCCCCATCCAACATCTCTGTACACCCACGCTCCCCATCCAACATCTCTGTACACCCACGCTCCCCATCCAACCTCTCTGGCTGTACACCCACGCTCTCCATCCAACCTCTCTGGCTGTACACCCACGCTCCCCATCCAACATCTCTGGCTGTACACCCACGCTCCCCATCCAACATCTCTGGCTGTACCGACACTCCCCATCCAACATCTCTGGCTGTACACCGACGCTCCCCATCCAACATCTCTGGCTGTACACCGACGCTCCCCATCCAACATCTCTGGCCGTACACCGACGCTCCCCATCCAACATCTCTGGCTGTACACCCACGCTCCCCATCCAACCTGATGGAGCTTGAGAGGGTCTGGAAGGAAGAATGGGCCAAACTGCCCAAGAATAGGTGTGCCAAACTTGTAGCAACCTATTCAAAAGGACTTGAGGCTGTAATTGCTGCCAGAGGAGCTTCTACAAAGTATTAAGCAAACGTTATGAATACTTATGCTCATATGATTTCTTGTTATTTTTATTTTTAATAAATTTACAAAAGTCGCATCAAAACTTCTTTCATGTTGTCATTATGGGGTGTTTTGTGTAGAATTCTGAGGAAAGAAATGAATTTATTCCTATTATCAATAGGGCTGTAACATAAAAGAATGTGGGAAAAGTGAAGCGTTCTGAATACTTTCTGGACTGACTGTAAGTAAAATTAAACGTCTTGCTAATAAAGAGACAAAGGCAATTACGTCCTTTGTTACGAGAGTTGTGGTTTGGCTGAAACTTCCCCAAACAGTGCAATGACAGGATCTGGTTCTATATGGATATTACATATTTCTGACATCGTGTTAAAAATGTCTTTCCAGAAAACGGCTAAATATGGGCAACTCCAAAACATATGTAGGTGATTTGCGGGGGACTGGGCACATCTTAGACATTTAGGATCCACATCTTTGTAAATCTTAGACAGTCTCATCCTGGTCCAGTGGGCTCTATGAATAAGTTTACATTGGATTAGGCCATGCCTGGCACAGATAGAGGAAGTGTGCACCTTTTTAAGTGCCTCTTCCCATAGTTTGTCAGATATAACTTCACCCAGCTCCTCCTCCCATGAAACTTTAATATTGTTTAATGAGGTAGTTTGTAAGGAGCAAATCTGTCTATAAATTATTGTTAGGGTACCTTTAAGAGTAGGAAGTGGATTGAGAAAGGTGTCAAACAGTTTTTTCAGGCAGTGTGGGAAATCGAGGATCTAAACTGCGAACATAGCTACGTAGCTGAAAGTACCTGAATCGATGGTGTCTGGGGAGATCAAATCTGTTTGATAATTGTTCAAATGAAGCAAATATATTGTACACATAAAGGTCTCTAAGTCTCTTAATACCAAGGTTAGCCCATGTAGAAAAGGAGCTATCAGCTATGGATGGTAGAAAAGCCGTGTTGGATGCTACTGGAGCAGAGAAAGAAATTGCCTGAAATCCAAAATGTTTCCTAAATTGATTCCATATCCTCAATGTTGATTTGACACACACATTTTTAGTGTAGGAGGAGAAAGGGCCTGTAATGGGAGAATGAGCGAGGGACGAAAGTGACGCCGGTGAGGACGATGCAGCCTCCATCTGCAGCCAAATTGGGGGTGAAGATAAATCTTTGTGTCGTATCCAGTACTGAATAATCCTAAGGCCAGCGGCCCAATAATATGACCTAAAATCCGGTAGTGCTAAGCCTCCATCAGACTTGGGTCTCTGCAAGAACTGTCTACGAATTCTAGGAGTCTTTTTGTCACATATAAATGATAAAATCAGACTGTCAACCTTTTAAAAAATGAATTTGAGAGAAACATAGGGAGACACTGAAAGAGATACAGAAATCTAGGGAGAGTGTTCATTTTGATAGAATTATTGCAGCTAATGAGAGGTGCAGCGGAGACCAGCGTTCTAAATCTTCCTTAGTGCGAGTCAGGAGCGGACTGAAGTTGGCCTTAAAAAGGTTTCCAAATTCATTAGTAACTTGTATACCAAGATAAACAAAATTACCATAAGCGACGGCATCAGCTCACTTTTACTGAGATTAAGTTTGTACCCTGACAAGTAACTGAATGATGCAAAAGTGGCAAGAGCAGCTAGAATAGAGATAGCAAGGTCATATATATATAATAATAAATCATCCGCATATAGAGACAATTTATGCTCCTGTCCATATCTAATTATACCCTGGATACCAGGGTTAGAGCGAAGTTTGATCGCAAGAGGTTCTAAGGACAGGGCAACTAACAACTAAATTATAGGACAGCCTTGTCGTGTCGAACGTCGCAAAGGGAAATATCCTGAATGAGTGCTATTAGTCCTGACACTAGCCAGAGGGGATGAATATAAAAGTTTAAGCCATGTAGTAAACTTGGAGCCAAAACCAAATTTATGCAGGGTGTAAAAAAGATATTTCCACTCCACGCGGTCAAACGCTTTTTCAGCATCCAAATATATAACTGCCTCAGAAGTGCCTGTGGTGGAAGGGTCATACATTACGTCGAAGATTGTAAAAATGAGTGTCTGTTTTTGATAAATCCTGTTTGATCGGGAGATATAATAGATGGGAGAACAGTTTCCAGTCGCATTGCCAAGAGCTTTGCAAAAATTTTGTAATCAACATTTACTAATTGGGCGGTATGATGCACAGTCAAGAGGATCTTTGTTTTTTTTTTTTCAGAATAAGTGAAATGGTTGCCTGTGTAAGAGTTGGCAGGAAAGTTCCATTTGTAAATGCTTCATTGTACATTTCTAACAGAATAGGGGCTAATTTAGGAAAAAGCTTTTTGTAAAACTCAGCAGGGTAACCATCAGGCCCCGGGCTCCTCCTGGATTGAAGAGATTTGACTGCCATGGATAATTCCTCCACAGTGATCGGCTCCTCCAATTTTTCAAACTAATCACGACTAACCACAGGCACATTGAGGGAGTGGAAGAAGTTGTCAAGATCCGATGTTTCCGGTTGATATTCAGAAGCATAAAGGGTCTGATAGAATCCTCTGAACTCATCGTTGATCTCCCGAGGGTTTAGTGTTATTGTCCCCGTGTTTATGTTTTAACGTAGTTGCCGTCAGGATTTATTCAAACGGTGTCGCGTTTCTACCTGCTTGACACCCGGATGTGAATAAATTCTGATTGATTTTAATGAGAAGTTGTTTGTGTTTTACACAAATTCTGGTCACATGTTTGACAGAACTAGAGCTGAACTAACGCCTTCAACGTTATTCACCAGTAATGACATTATTCACCAGTAATAACGTTATTCACCAGTAATGACATTATTCACCAGTAATAACGTTATTCACCAGTAATAACATTATTCACCAGTAATAACATTATTCACCAGTAATAACATTATTAATAACATTATTCACCAGTAATAACATTATTCACCAGTAACATTCACCAGTAATAACATTATTCACCAGTAATAACATTATTCACCAGTAATAACATTATTCACCAGTAATAACAGTAATAACATTATTCACCAGTAATAACATTAATAACATTATTCACCAGTAATAACAATAACATTCACCGGTAATAACATTATTCACCAGTAATAACATTAATAACATTATTCACCAGTAATAACATTATTCACCAGTAATAACATTAATAACATTATTCACCAGTAATAACATTATTCACCAGTAATAACATTATTATT
>NC_084588.1:55099852-55149342 GCF_033807715.1 Cololabis saira
CTACTTTTTTCTCAAAATTTCAACTTTGTTCTTAAAATTTCAACTTTTTTCTCTCATTCAGGTGAAAACATTAAACAAGTGGAAACAGTTATAAACAAGGAAATGAAAAACTAAAAATATGGTTTGTTACAACCAAAAACGTAATAACTGCCAATAACGTAATCATTTTGGCCATTTCAAATGTAATAAAGCCAATAGTGTAATAATGTGCCAATAATGTAATACAACTTTTGAGCCAATAATGTAATAAGGCATTACATTATTGGCTGGTTATTACGTTATTGGCCTGGTATTAAAAAATTATTACAAAATTATTACATTATCGGCAAAAAGTTATTACATTATTGACTCAAAAGTTTTATTACATTATTGGCACATTATTACACTATTGGCTTTATTACATTTGAAATGGCCAAAATTATTACATTATAGGCAGTTATTACGTTATTGGCCGTTATTACGTTTTTGGTTGTAACAATGGTTTGACTGGAATAAATGATCATTAAATGTAAGTAAGACCAAGTTTATGTTATTTGGCAAATGCACAGTAAACACAAAGGTGCAAATAGAAATAGATGGTATTGAAATTGAAAGGGTGCATGAAAACACATTTCTTGGGGTGACAGTATGTATATATATATATATATATATATATATATATATATATATATATATATATATATATATATTAATTACAGTAGACGACAGACTGAGTTGGAAACCACACATCAAACTTGTTACACTGGGGTGTCTTCCCGAGCACACTTGACAGCTTGCCTTCTTTTTACAAGCTGAACTACGGTGTCCCTTACCTAAACATCCAAAACAGAGCCCACATTTTTTCAAAAACTCAACTTTATCCTTGTGTGGTTTGTCACGGAAGGAGTAACAGACTTCCAAAGCATGATTCTTTTCACAGAATAGGCAGGGTTTGACAAGAGCCACGTTGAAAGGGGTTGTGTCATTCTTTGTCTTAGGAGGGGGCTGCGCTCGCTCTTCACTTGAGACAACATTTGTGGCAAAGCTACTCCTTTTCTTGACATCTTTCGCTGGCGCTTTGTTTTGGTCTCTTTTTTCCGTAGCAGGCCCAGCGTCTGCAATATTCCCAAAGAGTGGGTCCATGGTGACTTTAGCCTGCCTTTCTATAAATTTGACCAAGTCCGGAAACTTGGCGCGCCCTCGTCCTCTCTCTTGGATGTCAAAAGCAGCTCCTCTCCATTTCTCACGTAGTTTGTATGGGAGCTTTGAAATGATGGCTCTCATGTTTGCAGGGTTGTCCATCTCATCCATATAGTCGACGTCTTCCATGGCATTGCGACACGACACAAGAAACAGTGAGAATGAGTGCAATGATTTGCCATCTTCTGACTTAATTGAAGGCCACTGGAAAGCCTTCTCCATGTAAGCAGTGGCGATTTTTAATTCGTTTCCATAATGCTCGGTGAGCAGTTTAACTGCCTCTTTGAAACCGCGTGCTGGTGTCATATGCTGACAGCTCCTGATGAGGTCTCTCGGCTCTCCCATCGTGTATTGTTCTAGGTAGTAGAGCTTGTCAGCACTGTTCTGTGTCTTTGACTCAATTGCGTGTTCAAATGCTCTCATAAAAGACTTGTACTGAAGTGGGTCGCCATGGAACACTGGAACACTCACTTGAGGAAGGTGAGAAGTTTGTTGCTGCCTTGCAAGCATCTCCGTAATGTCATTCTGCCTCTGCATCACTGTAAGTATGTTCCCCATACCATCGTTTTGTTGCTGTTCACCATAGGCGTACTCCTGCCTTGGTGACTGATCCTGATGCCTCACGGACCTGACATCAGCAAAGCCGGGTGTATACTGTGGCACTGTGCTTGTTGTTTTGCGTCTGACATCAGCGGTGTGTGGCGATGAGTCCCTTTGCCTTTGTGGGTGGCTAGGAGCAAATGTAGCACCATCTTCAGGCTTTGCTTGTCCTAACAATAAGCGTGTGCTTCTTTGAGGTGACACAGGAGCATAAGTAGCGCCCTGTTCAGGCTTCAAATGTCGTGGTAAAGAGCCTGTGTTTATTTGCAGCGGCACAGGAGCGTAAGCAGCGCCCTGTTCAGGCTTCAAATGTCGTGGTAAAGAGCCTGGGTTTATTTGCAGCGGCACATGAGCATAAGCAGCACCCTCTTCAGGCTTCTCTTGTCGTGGCAAGTTGTGCTGTGGGGCATCAAACTCTGTATATACCTTAATTTTTGCAGCAGATTCTGCAATTGCGGTGTCTATTTCCAACTGTGCCATTTTAGCCTTCATTCTTGCTTGTTGCATCTCCATTTCTTGTTTCAAATGTGCCTGCTCAATTTCCAAATCTTGTTGTTTCTGTATGGCGGCTGCCTTTGCGAGTAGTGCTGCTCTGTTGGCTTCTTCTTTTAAACGAGCTGAGGAAGCTGCTGACGCACTGCTGTGTCGGGAAGCACTGCTGTGTCGGGAAAGACCACTGACAGAGCCCCGTCCAGTATGTTTATTTGTTTTGTGCTTTAATGCGGACGCCACCGAAACACTGTCCATGAAGGTCACGTCATTGTCACATTCCAGTGCCGTATCAAGCCGTCTTTGTTTGGCTCCCACCATCCATTCATTTGTTCTCTTAATAAAGTCATTAAAGTAGGCCAATTTTGGTTGAAACCATTGTTCTTGGTCTGCATCTTTCTCTTCTTCATTAATTAAAGGCAGCACTGCTTTGTTTGCTTCAATGAAACCATCACGAAATTGCTGTAGGTTTATTAAATGTACATCTTCAATTTCCTCCACATTGCAATCATGTTCCATAATTTCTTCCATTTCCTTCTCTTTTGCCGTCAATACCCTGAGCTTATATCTCCTTGCATTCAAGAGCCTGTGCAGTTTGTCTTCTAAAGCCTTTGGGGTAGGTTTTGGCTCCCTCTTGTGGCCAGGTTCAAACAGTGCAGGTTGCTCGGATTGCGCAATGCTTTCCTCGTCCATAGTGACGTCACGCTCGTCGCGTTATACTTGTGACAGTTTTCCACAAAACCGAATATATTCTTCAATTAAACCGTCACAAGTTCCATAAAACAGTTCAAGACTTGCTGCAGGGATGTATATAGCTCAAAAGGCAGGCAGGCTAACGTTTTTCATGCATTCATTCATGTGGTATTAGTTTGACAAGTTGTAGTGGCGTTTGGTTCCAGAATATTTCTCCTTCATTATCCGACGCCACATTCGCCAGTGTGACACACAGTACGTGCACATGCAGCGATTCAAACTGGTTGGAGATCATTTGCACACATCGTACTGACTTTTAAACTGCATGTGAACACCTTAAGTCAGTCAAGTAATCTGATCAGACTGGATTCATCAACCCGCTTGCAGCACCTAGATAAGCCAGTCGCAACCGCCTTGTTAATGCCATGTGTACGGGGACATGGATATTACAGTCTGCGCATGCTCGAGAATTCCCCCCGGGTGGGGTTTTCCCCCGGGGGGGGGGGATTCACTCGGAAGTGAAAGGAGACGACGCAACGCTGCTCCCTGGGGTGTCGTGTGACTGCTTCAGGGGTGTCGTCAAAATATTTCCTATTCTGACATTTCATATATAAATACTGTATTTTCGCGACCATATGGGCGCCGTGTGGAAAGGCCAAGCCTCAGTCTTGTGTCATATTTCTGTATTTAAAACACACACGGCGCACCGACCGAAACGGCACACACACAAGAACACACACACACACACACACAAGCACAGGAGTGTGCGTATTTAAAAATACAGCGGGAGCAAAACTTTGTTTGATTGTAGGCTACTTTATTTCAGTTTTTACATTAATCAAACCCATTAAGTCTCATCCTCTGTTTCTGCATTAAAGAGCTCCGCTAAATCAGCTGTGCCAGTCCGAATTCCTCGCTGTCAGAGTCACGTTCCGTGCCGTGCGGTGCCTCGGAAATGCACGCTTTTGCAAAAGCTCGCAAAATAATCCCAGCAGACACGTTAGCCCACGCATCAACAATCAATCTGCAAACTGTGGCATAAAAAAAACTAAATACGCCGTACCCTACGCCGTAGGCTGCGTCTATTTAACGCGGACCTAATGCCGCGTTCCATTTATCCTCGGAAGTGGGTATTTCCCAGTCCCCAGTCGGAATTTTCAACTGGAACGCCCCTCAAAGTGGGGTTTCCCACTGGGAAAGTGGGAGAGTCTTCACCACCCCCGAGTTACCATTCCAAGATGGCTGCCATTCCCAGTTCCCACTTCCGATTTCCGAGGTAAATGGAACGCGGCATAAACTCCGGAGCCGACAGAAATCTCTAAATTTCGGAGCAAATTTCTTAACAGGCGTAGCTACTATCTATTAAACCAACATCTTCCTAAATGATTTATTTCAGCCGGCGTGATTCTCAACAGAGCAGCGTCCCAGAGAGAGTTTCTCTCCCGGGGCTGACGCAGCAGCTTGACCCGGCGGACACGTCTCTTCTCGGGCTGTGAGCTGAGGCTGCTCCCCGGGGGCGGCGGCTCTTCTCATCTCCGAAAACATCGGGTCAAATTTCTTAACAGGCGTTATTTGGATAAACTGAGCCCCGGTTGCGGATCTTAAGGTTACCTTTATACCTGAAAAAATATTAAAACTTAATAAAGTGCCATATTAACAGCGCTACAGCTGAAATTAAAACAGCTTTTGGCTCTCTGCTTCCTGATCAGGTTAGGGATGAAAACGAGGGGGAGTAGGAGAAATGGGACAGGCACCTGGGCCAAGTGCCCTAGATCTCAAGTGCCCTAAAATATCCCCCTTCTTTTTTAGGGGTTAGGGAAGAAAAGAAGTGCGAGTGGAGAAAAGAAGGGCGAGTGAAGGAGAATTGGGATTGGCCCTTAGAATGCACTTTTTCCTTTCGTTGTTAAACGGAGGTCAACCGGAAGTGGCTCTTTGTTGAAATGGTTACCATGGTTACCTCGGGTACAGCGCCACCTAGCGTCACGGAGTCAGCCATGCTCTGGTTACAGTGGCTTATTCAATCTGATTCAGTCTGATCTCAGAACAGCATGTGTAATCAGACAAGTTGATCCAATCTTCTGCATGTCATTATCTGATCAGATCTCCAACCACCTTGAATCGCTGCATGTGCACGTACTGACAGGTTTGAGTTGACTCGTACTTTTTTGGGCGGGCACACTGTACTTTGCACATCAAAGGCATGAACTGGACCACGTACTCACAGACTCCAGGAGACAGCCGAAGATGATTTTAGTGGAGTTTACTGATCACTCGTGGTACAGGATAATCCCACAAACGAAACAAAAGGCAGAACTTGCACAAAGCACAGTTTATCTTCCTGACAAAAGGGTTCCAGTCAAAGAAGATATCAGAAAAACACCCAAAAATACTTAAAATGCAAAATACGGTCAAACTAATGTATCCCACGTGTCGCTCTAGCGTCTTCACTTCACTATTATATAATCTGAGCCTCTAATTAACTGATGCTGCTGCGCATAAAAAAAAAAACGAAAAACCCAAACACCAGGGGGCGCATTTTAGCAGCTTGTATCAGATAGTGTGGGACGACATGCAACTTTTATACATTAAGGGAAAACTTAAATGCAATAAAATATGAATTACTTAAATTAAACAATTGGCTCTTACAGTATCAGTTAAGAGAGAAACATTAAACATACGAACAACCTTGAAAGGTTTCTGTATATCTATTACCGGTGTCAAGCTATGGAACAACCTAAGTGAGGAACTCAAACAAAGTCCAAATATCGAACAGTTCAAGAAAATGTACAAAAATATGTTGTTTAAAGGGTACGAAGGATAAAGTTCATGTATGATTATTGTTTATTATCATTCATTTGATATGGCATGGTGATGAGAGGCAGAGAAGCCTGTGTGTGTGTATGTGTGTGTGTGTATATATATGTGTATATGTATATGTATATGTGTAGGTATGTTTAGGTATGTGTGTATGTGTATATATGGATACAGTATCTAGACTATGTATGTGTATATGTATATGTGTATGTATATACCGTATTTTCTGGACTATAAGCCGCTACTTTTTCATAGGTTTTCAACCAGCAGTTTATACAAAGGTGCGGTTATTCTGTGGATTTTTCTTCCACCACTAGGGGGCGCTCTAACCGGAATTAGAATCAAAACTAAGACAAAATAAATGCAAAGAAGAATACGCTACGGCTGCGTCCCGATACTCCCCCTCGCCCTCCTTTTCTTCACTAACCCTAACTTTTGCGCGTTCCCGTGAAGGTAGTGGTGTCCCAATTCCTCTTTTCACCAAGGGGGAGGGGGCATAACGAGGGCTAGGGGCTGAGAATAGCCCCTTCAAATCGAGGATGTATTATATAACTGGATACAGGATCGAAAATGGCCGCCCATTCATTTCAATGGAGTTTGCTCAGCCAGCGCATCCGCCGAAAAAATTTCTGACTTCCTGGTTTACTTCCTGGTACACGGGCCCATAGAGCATGCGCAGTTGAGTCACCTCCCATGATGCTCTGGGGCCTCCCATCATGCCCCGGGGCAATGAGAACGAGCGCTGCGCGCTCATGAGTCCTTCAGACCGGTAATGATAGATGTACACAATGAAATTAGGGATTTATAGGGCAAATCAACCGATGCTGTTCTCAAAGTCATGGTTATAGACTATACATGGTTCATTTGTGTGTTTTTTTTAATTAAAGATAAAACGAGTCATTTTTATTTAAGATGAGACACCCCAGGTTAATAGGCTAAAATAGGGTAAAAATGTAAATAGCAGGTATCACCATGAAACTTCCCAAGTTTATTACTTACATTAAGACAAATATTTTTTGTATTACAAGTTTTGTCAAGTATTGTGTTTAAATATGTCAAATATTATGTTTAAATGTGGTTAATTTGTGGAGTTTAATTTTTTTGAGTAAGGATAAAACGAGTCATCTTTATAAAAACAAACAAACAAAAAAACACATGGGATTCCCCACAATAACACAAGCTGTCATATGCTATTTATCTATATACCTTTGGGTAAATCTTTTTGTCTATTAATGATCGTGCAGTCCAAATGTTAGGCGTAATTAACTTTGCATTTTCTCTGATTCTTTTACAGCTTCTGGGCTCACATTAAGTGTTATTCCTGCCTGATATCTTATTTTCACAAACCATACACCGTTGGCTACAACGGAAATGTTTAAGTACAAGAATGACAAACCATTATTATTCTTGCTATTAAACATTTCCGTCTGTGATCCCCCTGGTCAGGGCGTTTAGACCGAGTGTGACCTGAGCGTCCCACCTGAGCTCTGTGCCATAGCGCGCAGCTCCAGCTCAATGAATGACAGAGGGTCTCCTGCTCAGCTGCTGCTCAACACTGATCAGAGCAGCTCCCCCTCGTTTACTGAGGTTTTATTATAAACCCAATGTCTTTTGTCATGGAAAAGAAAATTAAGAGACCACAAAAACACACCTTTTGAGCCGTGTTTTCCACTTTTCTGAGTGATTATTCCGCCGAACGGCTTAGATTCAGCCATGCTCGTTCCCGAGACACACACGACCGCGCTTTGCGAGTGCACGGACGTCAGCCGTGACGTCACGCCCAGAAAGAGACTTTTCTTTGACTTTTCTGGCCGTTATAAAACATTTTTGACGGATATAAAGTCCATGACTTAAAAATATAGAATACAAAGATTAGTAATTGCCGGTGATTACAGCTGGAGGTTCCTGTGAACAGTTTTAGAGGCTTCTCTTTTACTATTGCGGTCTATGGGAAAAAAGCTTTCTGGGCCCCATGGGATTTTTTGTTGCAGTACCGCGGCTGGACACTGGAAAAAATCGGCGTGGCTTCTGAGCGCGAGGCTGGGGGAGTGCTTCAAATCGAGGGATTTCAAATGCTCACTTGGCGAGCGAGGGGGTATGAAAATTTCCCAGAATGCTTTTCGTCGTCATTTGCGGACTGAATCAAAAAAAAAAAACATGGAGGACATTTCTTGTTTTTTTGGGAATAAAATCAATATTTTGAGTTAGTTTCTGCATAAAAATGCATTTTGATTACATTTATCGGCGCAAACCGATATTTTACTTTCATAATATTCACTCAGTGAATGTACATCATCCCTTTTTTGTCCGTTGTTCGCTAAGATCGCGCCGGAATATGGTTACGTAAGCTACGTAAGCTACGCCGTAGGTTACGTAAGCTACGCCGTAGGCTGCGTCTATTTAAAGCTCGCCGACCGAGGAAAACATGCTTTGCAGACTCGTCTCGATTTTGAGCAAGCAAGCATTTTTTCATTTTTTTGAGTCAAATGGCGAACTGCAAAGAGCAGGAGGATATTGAACCCACAAATGTAAGTATAATGTCCCATGGAATTAAAAAAATCACAGTGCTTTTGTATGTTTTAACAGTTTGAACAGTACATAGAAATACCACATTGTTTATTGTTTATTTTTAATACCAAAGAGTGAAATTACCGGAGTCAAATTACTTGTTGGACAATGTTCGAACCTGGCCAATAAAGCTGATTCTGATTCTGAGTTAACGTAAGATAATATGTGGCTGCATGATGAGTCGGGTAGATAACATTGCCGTGTCCTGTTAACTACTCGTTAACTCTCATATTTTCTACAAATTTGTTGGATATTTCACATTACTATAAGGCAGCAACGTTATTTGGGGGGGGGGGTTACGAAGTAATAACGTTGCTTGCTGCCTTGTTATCATAGTTCAAACGTTTTTTTTTTGTTGTTGTTTTTTTTTTACGAGGACGTTTGTGCATTGCAGTAATCACATTTCATTCCAGGGACTCCGGATCAGGTCCGGCACCTAATAAGCTTTAGGACTACCAACGAGGAGAATTTTACAAAGAAGAAATATGCTGCTAAACCACTGTGGGAGTGAGTGATCTAGCTATCTGCTTGCAGAATATCTGTGATGGGGTCCTTAACCATGGAATAACTACTATTCATCACTGTTTTCTGTTACAGGAAACTCATCAAAGAGCTGGAACTGGAGGGGAAGGTGACCACAGCACAAATTGGCAAAAAATGGGAAAATCTTAAAAAAATATATAAGGTAAGCAATGCTTATGGTTATGGTAAGTTATATTATCTGCTGAAGAGATGATGCTTAACAAAAAAAAATCCATGTAAAGTATTTATTAATAGCACAGAGGTAATTTTTATTTATACAGTGATAGTGAACCTGGTATGATGTTGTGGGTGTGTATGATAGTCCAGTCATGTGTGTAATCAACATGTGTATCCATCTTTTTTTTATCTCAGAACACTTTGGAAGACACCAGCACATCGGCCTCAAGCTCTGCCTCACCAGCTGGAAGAGGAAGCTGGAAGCTTCAGGCATCAGGTCCACTTTCCCCCCGATCCCCAAAAAAGAAACTCTCTATGCAGGACTTCCTTCAAGCTGAGGCCGCCAAAGAAGACAGAAGATGTCAAAAGAATGAAGAACACATGGACAGGTTCCTGAACCTTTTAGAGAAAATGGTGGACAGGACACCTCATCAGCAGTAGCAGCACATACACTGCAAACTTTTTTTTTTGTAAATATTTCTGTGCACATTTTTTTATATGGAATATACGTGCCATATTAACAGCGCTACAGCTGAAATTAAAACAGCTTTTGGCTCTCAGCTTCCTGATCAGGCTAGGGATGGAAACGAGGGGTAGGGGGAGAATTGGGACAGGCACCTGGGCCAAGTGCCCTAGATTTCAAGTGCCCTAAAATCTCCCCCTTCTTTTTTAGGGCTTAGGGAAGAAAAGAAGTGCGAGTGGAGAAAAGAAGGGCGAGTGAAGGAGAATTGGGATTGGCCCTACTTCTTCTTTAGCAGATAGAAGTAGAAGAATTTTTTTTTAAATTTTAGACAAAGGGGTGAGAGCTAATAAGCTATGCTTCTTCTCACTCCTTTTTGAATATGTCATTTATTTTCGGTTTTTCTATGCTTTATTATTTTGCTTCCTGGCATATTCGGAATAAACAGTACAAACAAACAAACAAAATCTTGGATGAAAACCTGATCCGGAGTGCTGTTGACCTCAGACTAGGACGACGCTTCATCTTTCAGCAGGACAACGACCCAAAGCACAAAATATCAGCGGAGTGGCTTCAGAACAACCATGTCAATGTCCTTGAGTGGCCAGAGCCCAGACCTGAATCCCATCCAACATCTCTGTACACCCACGCTCCCCATCCAACATCTCTGTACACCCACGCTCCCCATCCAACATCTCTGGCTGTACACCGACGCTCCCCATCCAACATCTCTGTACACCGACGCTCCCCATCCAACATCTCTGGCTGTACACGACGCTCCCCATCAACATCTCTGGCTGTACACCCACGCTCCCCATCCACATCCCTGGCTGTACACCCACGCTCCCCATCCAACATCTCTGTCTGTACACCGACGCTCCCCATCCAACATCTCTGGCTGTACACGACGCTCCCCATCAACATCTCTGGCTGTACACCCACGCTCCCCATCCACATCCCTGGCTGTACACCCACGCTCCCCATCCAACATCTCTGGCTGTACACCCACGCTCCCCATCCAACATCTCTGGCTGTACACCCACGCTCCCCATCCAACCTGATGGAGCTTGAGAGGGTCTGTAAGTTAGAATAGGTGTGCCAAACTTGTAGCAACCTATTCAAAAAGGCTTGAGGCTGTAATTGCTGCCAGAGGAGCTTCTACAAAGTATTAAGCAAACATTATGAATACTTATGCTCATATGATTTCTTGTTATTTTTATTTTTAATAAATTTACAAAAGTCGCATCAAAACTTCTTTCATGTTGTCATTATGGGGTGTTTTGTGTAGAATTCTGAGAAAAAAAATGAATTTATTCCTATTATCAATAGGGCTGTAACATCAAAGAATGTGGGAAAAGTGAAGCGTTCTGAATACTTTCCGGACTGACTGTAAGTAAAATTAAACGTCTTGCTAATAAAGAGACAAAGGCAATTACGTCCTTACTTGCTCTGGAGAGTTGTGGTGTGGCTGAAAATTCCCCAAACATGACGGGATCTGGTTCTATATGGATATTACATATTTCTGACATCGTGTTAAAAATGTCTTTCCAGAAAACGGCTAAATATGGGCAACTCCAAAACATATGTAGGTGATTTGCGGGGGACTGGGCACATCTCAGACATTTAGGGTCCACATCTTTATAAATGTTAGACAGTCTCATCCTGGTCCAGTGGGCCCTATGAATAAGTTTCCATTGGATGAGGCCGAGCCTGGCACAGATAGAGGAAGTGTGCACCTTTTTAAGTTCCTCCTCCCATATTTCATCAGATAGAACTTCACCCAGCTCCTCCTCCCATGAAGCTTTAATATTGTTTAATGAGGTAGTTTGTAAGGAGCAAATCTGTCTATAAATTATTGTTAGGGTACCTTTAAGAGCAGGAAGTGGATTGAGAAAGGTGCCAAACTGTGTTTTTTCAGGCAGTGTGGGAAATCGAGGATCTAAACTGCGAACATAGCTGCGTAGCTGAAAGTACCTGAATCGATGGTGTCTGGGGAGAACAAATCTGTTTGATAACTGTTCAAATGAAGCAAATACATTGTCCACATAAAGGTCTCTAAGTCTCTTAATGCCAAGGTTAGTCCATGTAGAAAAGGAACTATCAGCTATGGATGGTAGAAAAGCCGGGTTGGATGCTACTGGAGCAGAGAAAGAAGTTGCCTGAAATCCAAAATGTTTCCTAAATTGATTCCATAGCAAAAACGCACGAAAAAACACACGCAAAAACGCACGAAAAAACGCACGAAAAAACGCAAAAACGCACGCAAAAACGCACGATAAAACGCAAAAACGCACGAAAAAACGCAAAAACGCACGAAAAAACGCAAAAACGCACGCAAAAACGCACGAAAAAACGCACGAAAAAACGCACAAACCCACGCAAAAACGCGTGATAAAACGTCCGAAAAAACGTCCGAAAAAACGTACTTTCGTATGTTTTTTCGTGCGTTTTTCCGCACGCAAAAAACGATCGCAAAAACGCACGAACGCACGCAAAACGCACGAAAAAACGCACGAAAAACGCACGAAAAAACACATGAAAAAACACACGAAAAAACGCAAAAACGCACGAAAAAACGCAAAAACGCACGAAAAAACGCACGAAAAAACGCAAAAACGCACGAAAAAACGCATGTTAACTCATGTTAACCCCCCCCTCATGTTAACCCCCCTCATGTTAACCCCCCCCTCATGTTAACCCCCCCCAAACAATAAATTATTGTTAGGGTACCTTTAAGAGTAGGAAGTGGATTGAGAAAGGTGTCAAACAGTTTTTTCAGGCAGTGTGGGAAATCGAGGATCTAAACTGCGAACATAGCTGCGTAGCTGAAAGTACCTGAATCGATGGTGTCTGGGGAGAACAAATCTGTTTGTTAATTGTTCAAATGAAGCAAATATATTGTCCACATAAAGGTCTCTAAGTCTCTTAATGCCAAGGTTAGTCCATGTAGAAAAGGAGCTATCAGCTATGGATGGTAGAAAAGCCGGGTTGGATGCTACTGGAGCAGAGAAAGAAGTTGCCTTAAATCCAAAATGTTTCCTAAATTGATTCCATATCCTCAGTGTTGATCTGACACACATTTTTAGTGTAGGAGGAGAAAGGGCCTGTAATGGGAGAATGAGCGAGGGACGAAAGTGACGCCGGTGAGGACGATGCAGCCTCCATCTCCAGCCAGATTGGGGGTGAAGATAAATCTTTGTGTCGTATCCAGTACTGAATAATCCTAAGGTTAGCGGCCCAATAATATGACCTGAAATCCGGTAGTGCTAAGCCTCCATCAGACTTGGGTCTCTGCAAGAACTGTCTACGAATTCTAGGAGTCTTTTTGTCCCATATAAATGATAAAATCAGACTGTCAACCTTTTTAAAAAATGAATTTGAGAGAAACATTGGCAGACACTGAAAGAGATACAGAAATCTAGGGAGAGTGTTCATTTTGATAGAATTATTGCAGCTAATGAGAGGTGCAGCGGAGACCAGCGTTCTAAATCTTCCTTAGTGCGAGTCAGGAGCGGACTGAAGTTGGCCTTAAAAAGGTTTCCAAATTCATTAGTAACTTGTATACCAAGATAAACAAAATTACCATAAGCGACGGCATCAGCTCACTTTTACTGAGATTAAGTTTGTACCCTGACAAGTAACTGAATGATGCAAAAGTGGCAAGAGCAGCTGGAATAGAGACAGCAAGGTCAGATATATATAATAATAAATCATCCGCATATAGAGACAATTTATGCTCCTGTCCATATCTAATTATACCCTGGATACCAGGGTTAGAGCGAAGTTTGGTCGCAAGAGGTTCTAAGGAGAGGGCAACTAACAACTAACTTATAGGACAGCCTTGTCGTGTTGAACGTCGCAAAGGGAAATATCCTGAGTGAGTGCTATTAGTCCTCACACTAGCCAGAGGGGATGAATATAAAAGTTTAAGCCATGTAGTAAACTTGGAGCCAAAACCAAATGTATGCAGGGTGTAAAAAAGATATTTCCACTCCACGCGGTCAAACGCTTTTTCAGCATCCAAATATATAACTGCCTCAGAAGTGCCTGTGGTGGAAGGGTCATACATTACGTCGAAGATTGTAAAATGAGTGTCTGTTTTTGATAAATCCTGTTTGATCGGGAGATATAATAGATGGGAGAACAGTTTCCAGTCGCATTGCCAAGAGCTTTGCAAAAATTTTGTAATCAACATTTACTAATTGGGCGGTATGATGCACAGTCAAGAGGATCTTTGTTTTTTTTTTTCAGAATAAGTGAAATGGTTGCCTGTGTAAGAGTTGGCAGGAAAGTTCCATTTGTAAATGCTTCATTGTACATTTCTAACAGAATAGGGGCTAATTTAGGAAAAAGCTTTTTGTAAAACTCAGCAGGGTAACCATCAGGCCCCGGGCTCCTCCTGGATTGAAGAGATTTGACTGCCATGGATAATTCCTCCACAGTGATCGGCTCCTCCAATTTTTCAAACTAATCACGACTAACCACAGGCACATTGAGGGAGTGGAAGAAGTTGTCAAGATCTGATGTTTCCGGTTGATATTCAGAAGCATAAAGGGTCTGATAGAATCCTCTGAACTCATCGTTGATCTCCCGAGGGTCTAGTGTTATTGTCCCCGTGTTTTATGTTTTAACGTAGTTGCCGTCAGGATTTATTCAACGGTGTCGCGTTTCTACCTGCTTGACACCCGGATGTGAATAAATTCTGATTGATTTTAATGAGAAGTTGTTTGTGTTTTACACAAATTCTGGTCACATGTTTGACAGAACTAGAGCTGAACTAACGCCTTCAACGTTATTCACCAGTAATAACATTAATAACATTATTCACCAGTAATATCATTATTCACCAGTAAGAACATTATTATTCACCAGTAAGAACATTATTATTCACCAGTAATAACGTTATTCACCAGTAATATTATTATTCACCAGTAAGAACATTATTCACGTGTGTGTGCGCGTGTGTGTGTGTTTGTGTGTGTGTGTGTGTGAAGGATCAATAATCAGACGCTTCAGTCGTTCAAACTGCAGTGAAAATAAGTTTCAGTATTTTATTGAAAGTAAGCAATAAATAATACTGTGATAAAAATAGTTTATAAGTAACTCGTCTGTACATCAGTTACACGGCGACGACAGAGATTAAACCACAAACGCTAGCTACGCTACGGGAGACGCTCCGTCGCCGCGACGACCGGCCAGAGCGGTCGCCGCGACGACCGGCCGGAGCTGTCGCCGCGGCGACCCGGTGGAACCGTGCTGAGTTCAGACGTGGGGGCGTGGCCAGGGGAGGGGGCGTGGCCTCAGAAGAACAGGAAGCGACGAGACGTGGAGCGTGATAGATAATAAATAAGAGATGAGGAGAAAGTCGAGGCTCCGGATGAAATGTTTAAAAAGGTGAGGGGGCGGAGCCTCCGGGGTCAGGGGGGCGGAGCCTCCGGGGTCAGGAGCCCCCGGGGTCACAGTGAGGTCACGGTGAGGTCACGCAGAGGTCGCGGCGGCCGAAGCCTCGCTGAACTTGGTCCGTCCAAGGAGGCGCCGTGTTCGGACCGGCGTCCGAGCGGCTCTCCAGGTGAGAGGGGGCGGGGCCACGGCTGGGGGCGGGGCCACGGCTGGGGGCGGGGCCTGCAAACGGCCCCGCGACTCCTTCCTGCTACGATATATGGCTTATAATCGGTTTATTTTGGTATAAGAGGAGGCCACGGCCGTAATAAAATCATAAAATAAAGAGTTAAAAAAGCTCATTGGCTACAAAAAGGGTTAAAAAGCCGCAGCGGGGAGTGATTTAAGTCTTTAACGCGTATCAAAGTCACTTAGAGATTAGAGTTCCAGAATCAGAGGAGAAAACAAAACTTACATCTGCTCATAAAATCAGGATTATAGATATAAAAAGATTAGATAAAGTATCTGCTGGTAGAAATATACAAACTTCACTTCCGTCAAACTTAGCGGAGAATCAATGGATCTTCTTAGAAAACACAGAAAAAACATCTAAAACCGTCGACGGAGACGAGTCCTGGGGGGTCGGGTCTTGATGGGGGTCCAGGTCTGGTTCCTGGGGGTTCTGGGGTGGGGGGGGGGGGTTCCTGGGGGGTCCAGGTCTGGTTCCTGGGGGTTCTGGGGTGGGGGGGGGGGGTTCCTGGGGGTCCAGGTCTGGTTCCTGGGGGTTCTGGGGTGGGAGGGGGTTCCTGGGGGGTCCAGGTCTTCAGTTGGTCATCCGGGTCTTGAAGGCGGGGAATTCTCCATCGTCCTCGGACCAGCGGTTACCTATAGAAATAATGAGGACAAACTGAGACGGGGTTTGGGGGTTGAGGGGGGGGGGACACGTGAGGGGGGACAGAGACGGGGGGACAGGTGGGGGGGGGGGGGCGGTGATGGACGACGGGGGACAGACAAGGAAAGAGGCGTAGACGTGCGTTACTACGGCGACACCTGCAGGAAGAGAAGCTGCTGCTAGGAGAGGGGGCGGGGAATAAAGTGAATAAAGTCGAAATTTCGAGAATAAATTTCGTCGAAATTTCGAGAATAAATTTCGTCGAAATTTCGAGAATAAATTTCGTTGAAATTTCGAGAATAAAATTCGTCAAAATCTCGAGAATACATTTCGTCAAAATTTAGAGAATAAAATTCGACTTAACGCTGTGCTAGGAGAGGGGGCGGGGCTTACTGTTGTGCTAGGAGAGGAGACAGGGAATAAGGTGACTAAAGTCGAAATTTCGAGAATAAATTTCGTTGAAATTTCGAGGAATAAATTTCGTTGAAATTTCGAAAATAAAATTCATTGAAATTTCGAGAATTAAATTCGACTTAACGCTGTGCTAGAAGAGGGACCGGGGCTTAATGTAAGTTTCGTCGAAATTTCGAGAATACATTTCGTTGAAATTTCGAGGAATAAATTTCGTTGAAATTTCGAAAATAAAATTCGTCGAAATTTCGAGAATAAAATTCGTCGAAATTTCGAGAATAAAATTCGACTTAACGCTGTGCTAGGAGAGGGACCGGGGCTTAATGTAAACTTCGTCGAAATTTCGAGAATAAATTTCGTCGAAATATCAAGAATAAATTTCGTCCAAATATCGAGAATAAATTTTGTCGAAATTTCGAGAATACATTTTGTTGAAATTTCGAGAATACATTTCGTCGAAATTTCGAGAATACATTTCGTCGAAATTTCGAGAATACATTTTGAGAATAAAGTTCGACTTAACGCTGTGCTAGGAGAGGGGGCGGGGCTCACCGCTGTGCTAGGAGAGGAGGCGGGGAATAAAGTGAATAAAGTCGAAATTTCAAGAATAAATTTCGTCGAAATTTCGAGAATAAATTCCGTTGAAATTTCGAGAATAAAATTCGTCAAAATCTCGAGAATACATTTCGTCAAAATTTAGAGAATAAAATTCGACTTAACGCTGTGCTAGGAGAGGGGGCGGGGCTTACTGTTGTGCTAGGAGAGGAGACAGGGAATAAGGTGAATAAAGTCGAAATTTCGAGGAATAAATTTCGTTGAAATTTCGAAAATAAAATTCGTCGAAATTTCGAGAATAAAATTCGACTTAACGCTGTGCTAGGAGAGGGACCGGAGCTTAATGTAAATTTCGTCGAAATTTCGAGAATACATTTTGTTGAAATTTCGAGGAATAAATTTCGTTGAAATTTCGAAAATAAAATTCATTGAAATTTCGAGAATTAAATTCGACTTAACGCTGTGCTAGGAGAGGGACCGGGGCTTAATGTAAGTTTCGTCGAAATTTCGAGAATACATTTCGTTGAAATTTCGAGGAATAAATTTCGTTGAAATTTCGAAAATAAAATTCGTCGAAATTTCGAGAATAAAATTCGTCGAAATTTCGAGAATAAAATTCGACTTAACGCTGTGCTAGGAGAGGGACCGGGGCTTAATGTAAACTTCGTCGAAATTTCGAGAATAAATTTCGTCGAAATATCAAGAATAAATTTCGTCTAAATATCGAGAATAAATTTTGTCGAAATTTCGAGAATACATTTTGTTGAAATTTCGAGAATACATTTCGTCGAAATTTCGAGAATACATTTCGTCGAAATTTCGAGAATACATTTTGAGAATAAAGTTCGACTTAACGCTGTGCTAGGAGAGGGGGCGGGGCTTACCGCTGTGCTAGGAGAGGAGGCGGGGAATAAAGTGAATAAAGTCGAAATTTCAAGAATAAATTTCGTCGAAATTTCGAGAATAAATTCCGTTGAAATTTCGAGAATAAAATTCGTCAAAATCTCGAGAATACATTTCGTCAAAATTTAGAGAATAAAATTCGACTTAACGCTGTGCTAGGAGAGGGGGCGGGGCTTACTGTTGTGCTAGGAGAGGAGACAGGGAATAAGGTGAATAAAGTCGAAATTTCGAGAATAAATTTCGTTGAAATTTCGAGGAATAAATTTCGTTGAAATTTCGAAAATAAAATTCGTCGAAATTTCGAGAATAAAATTCGACTTAACACTGTGCTAGGAGAGGGACCGGGGCTTAATGTAAATTTCGTCGAAATTTCGAGAATACATTTCGTTGAAATTTCGAGGAATACATTTCGTTGATATTTCGAAAATAAAATTCGTCGAAATTTCGAGAATAAAATTCGTCGAAATTTCGAGAATAAAATTCGACTTAACGCTGTGCTAGGAGAGGGACCGGGGCTTAATGTAAACTTCGTCGAAATTTCGAGAATAAATTTCGTCCAAATATCGAGAATAAATTTTGTCGAAATTTCGAGAATACATTTTGTTGAAATTTCGAGAATACATTTCGTCGAAATTTCGAGAATACATTTTGAGAATAAAGTTCGACTTAACGCTGTGCTAGGAGAGGGGGCGGGGCTTAACGCTGTGTGCTAGGAGAGGGGCGGGGCTAACCGTGGTGCTAGCAGGATAGGGGGCGGGGCTTACCGTGTGCTAGCAGGAGAGGGGCTTACCGTGTGCTAGCAGGAGAGGGGGCGGGGCTTACCGTGTGCTAGCAGGAGAGGGGGCGGGGCTTACCGTGTGCTAGCAGGATAGGGGGCGGGGCTTACCGTGTGCTAGCAGGAGTACGTCCTGACGGCGGCCGAGTCGAGACGTTGGACACACTGACTTCCTGCAGCGAGTTGGAGGAAATCACATGCAGAAACAACATGCCATTAGTCAAGCAGTAGCAGCTGTTACCATGGTAACAGCAGCAGTAGCTGTTACCATGGTAACATCAGCAGCAGTAGCAGCAGAGCAGCCTGTGGTAGTGGTAGCAGCCAGGGGGGAACCGAGGAACCGAAGGAGTAAGGAGCCGAAAGGCCGAGGAACCAGAAGACTAAGGAACCAAAGGACTAAGGAACCAAAGGACTAAGGAACCAAAGGACTAAGGAACCAAAGGACTAAGGAACCAAAGGACTAAGGAACCAAAGGACTAAGGAACAAAAGGACTAAGGAACAAAAGGACTAAGGAACAAAAGGACTAAGGAACCAAAGGACTAAGGAACCAAAGGACTAAGGAACCAAAGGACTAAGGAACAAAAGGACTAAGGAACCAAAGGACTAAGGAACCAGAAGACTAAGGAACCAAAGGACTAAGGAACAAAAGGACTAAGGAACCAAAGGACTAAGGAACAAAAGGACTAAGGAACCAAAGGACTAAGGAACCAAAGGACTAAGGAACAAAAGGACTAAGGAACCAAAGGACTAAGGAACAAAAGGACTAAGGAACCAAAGGACTAAGGAACAAAAGGACTAAGGAACAAAAGGACTAAGGAACAAAAGGACTAAGGAACCAAAGGACTAAGGAACCAAAGGACTAAGGAACCAAAGGACTAAGGAACAAAAGGACTAAGGAACAAAAGGACTAAGGAACCAAAGGCCCCTAGGAACCCCCCAGTGTTGCATTCTGGGTAAACAAGCGTGTATTAGTGGGTGAGGCGTCTAACGACCCGTTCAACGCAGGAGTTACGGTGGCCGAGACCCGCCATTGCTGAAAATAAAAGAAACGCTGCAAATAAAAAGAAACCCCCCCCACCAACACCCGGCGCACCGGCCGAACCCGGGGACCCTCCCGCTGCAAATAAAATAAACCCAGCTGCAAATAAAATAAACCCAGCTGCAGATAAAATAAACCCAGCTGCAAATAAAATAAACGCCACTGCAAATAAAATAAACGCCACTGCAAATTTAAAAAAAAACGACGCAAATAAAAAAGCCACAACGGAAGTGAATTACCGGGGACTATTTTTGCTGATGCACCGGCGTTTTTTACGTGAGAGGAGAAGAAGACGAAGAGGACGTAAGTGAAAAGGAAGAAATAAGAAGGAGGAATAAGAAGAACAACGAACGAGAAAATAAGTGAAAAGGTTAGTGTTCAACGTCACTACGTGTAATTCTTAATGTGTTAGGCCAAAAACTAAATTTCGAGAATAAAGTTCAACTTAACGCTGTGCTAGGAGAGGAGGCGGGGAATAAAGTGAATAAAGTCGAAATTTCGAGAATAAATTTCGTCGAAATTTCGAGAATAAATTTCGTCGAAATTTCGAGAATACATTTCGTCGAAATTTCGAGGAATACATTTTGAGAATTTGGTCAAAATATCGAGGATAAATTTTTGTCGACATTTCGAGAATAAAGTTCAACTTAACGCTGTGCTAGGAGAGGGGGCGGGGCTTACTGTTGTGCTAGGAGAGGAGGCGGGGAATAAAGTGAATAAAGTCGAAATTTCGAGAATAAATTTTGTCGAAATTTTGAGAATACATTTCATCAAAATCTCAAGAATAAATTTCGTTGAAATTTCGAGGAATAAATTTCGAGAATAACCGAGGAACCGAAGGACTAAGGAACAAAAGGCCCCTAGGAACCGGTCAGGGGTGTTAGGCCAAAAACGCCGGTGCTTCGTCAAAAACAGTCCCTGGGAATTCACTTCCGTTGTGGCTTTTTTATTTGTGTCGTTTTATTTTATTTGCAGCAGCGTTTGTTTCTGTTTGCAGCGTTACTTTTATTTTTAGCAATGGCGGGTCTCGACCACCGTAGTGTTCTGGTACTGACACACACACACACACACACACACACACACACACACACACACACACACACACACACACACACACACACACACACACACACACACCCCTCTTACCGTCCAGGCTCCTCTTGGGCTGTGAGGACGGAGACGCCCCCCCGCCGCTGCTCGTCACCCTGAAGTTGTGGGGGAGGGTGTCGGCCCCGCCCATGGCCCCGCCCACTCCCATGGCCCCGCCCACTCCCATGGCCCCGCCCCCGGCCCCGCCCCTCACGTCCTTGGGCCGGAACTTCTTCCTCCAGGACGGGGCCCGGCGGAAGTTCTTATCGTCCTCCTGGGGGGGAGACGGGGTGAGAGGGGGAACTTCAGGGGTTCTGGGGGGTTTCTAGAGCTGGACCAGTTCTGGCTCTAGACCTGGTCCTGGTCCTGGTCCTGGACCAGTTCTGGCTCTAGACCAGGTCCTGGTCCTGGACCAGTTCTGGCTCTAGACCAGGTCCTGGTCCTGGACCAGTTCTGGCTCTAGACCAGGTCCTGGTCCTGGACCAGTTCTGGCTCTAGACCAGGTCCTGGTCCTGGACCAGTTCTGGCTCTAGACCAGGTCCTGGTCCTGGACCAGTTCTGGCTCTAGACCTGGTCCTGGTCCTGGACCAGTTCTGGCTCTAGACCAGGTCCTGGTCCTGGACCAGTTCTGGCTCTAGACCAGGTCCTGGTTCTGGTTCTCACCTCCTCCATCCTGCGGTCCGTGGCTCCGCCCAGCAGACCGTTGTACTCCCGCTCCAGCGCCGCCCGGGCCTGTAACCATGGAAACACCATCAGCACACGGTGGAGGAACCAACCAGGGTATGGAAGTGTATCGATTATATACAATCGCATCGAATTGTATCGGCTGAATATGTGATATACGTGATATATATCCAATATCACATTATATATATATATATATATATATATATATATATATATATATATATATATATATATATATATATATATATATGAATATCGTGATATATATCTGAATATCGTGATATATATATATATATATATAGATATATATATATATATATATATATATATATCTGAATATCATGATATATATCTGAATATCGTGATATATATCTGAATATCATGATATATATCTAATATCATGATATATATCTGAATATCGTGATATATACCTGAATATCGTGATGTATACCTGAATATCGTGATATCTAATATCATGATATATATCTGAATATCGTGATATATATCTGAATATCGTGATATATACCTGAATATCATGATATATATCTGAATATCGTGATATATATCTGAATATCATGATATATATCTGAATATCGTGATATATATCTGAATATCGTGATATATACCTGAATATCGTGATATATACCTGAATATCATGATATATATCTGAATATCGTGATATATATCTGAATATCATGATATATATCTGAATATCGTGATATATATCTGAATATCGTGATATATACCTGAATATCGTGATATATACCTGAATATCATGATATCTAATATCATGATATATATCTGAATATCGTGATATATATCTGAATATCGTGATATATACCTGAATATCATGATATATATCTGAATATCGTGATATATATACATGAATATCATGATATATATACCTGAATATCATGATGTATACCTGAATATCATGATATATATCTGAATATCGTGATATATATCTGAATATCGTGATATATACCTGAATATCGTGATACATACCTGAATATCGTGATATATACCTGAATATCGTGATATATATATCTGAATATCGTGATATATACCTGAATATCGTGATATATATATCTGAATATCGTGATATATACCTGAATATCGTGATATATATATCTGAATATCGTGATATATACCTGAATATCGTGATATATATATCTGAATATCGTGATATATACCTGAATATCGTGATATATATATCTGAATATCGTGATATATACCTGAATACCGAATTATTATTATTACCTGGGTGTTCTGCGTGGGGATTGAACCGGGTCTGATACCTGGTCGGTACCTGAGTGTTCTGGTACCTGAGTGTTCTGCGTGGTGAACCGGGTCAGTACCTGGGTGTTCTGCGTGGGGATCTGCAGCAGCAGCGCCATGGCGTTGTGGTCGAAGGTTTCGTCCAGGGCGATCAGCGCCCCGTGGACGCCGTGCTCGTACAGGTTAGCGCTGTATTCCTTCAGGCCGATGCTCTGGACCCAGGAGACGACCCGCTCATTACTCCACACCAGAACATCTGAAACAATCAAATAAAACACCAGGAGACGACCCGCTCGTTACTCCACACCAGAACATCTGAAAGGACAAGCAGCGTCTCAGAGAAGAGCGGCGAGGCAGCGGCGTTGGTTACCTTGCTGCTCCTGCTGCAACTCCTCCCTCTGAATATCCTGATATATACCTGAATATTGTGATATATACCTCAATATCGTGATATATACCTGAATATCGTGATATATACCTGAATATCGTGATATATACCTGAATATCGTGATATATACCTGAATATCGTGATATATACCTCAATATCGTGATATATACCTCAATATCCTGATATATATCTGAATATCGTGATATATACCTGAATATCGTGATATATATATATCTGAATATCATGATATATATCTGAATATCGTGATATATATCTGAATATCGTGATATATACCTGAATATCATGATATATATATCTGAATATCCTGATATATATCTGAATATCCTGATATATACCTGAATATCGTGATATATATATCTGAATATCGTGATATATATATCTGAATATCGTGATATATATATCTGAATATCATGATATATATCTGAATATCGTGATATCTGAATATCATGATATATATCTGAATATCGTGATATCTGAATATCATGATATATATCTGAATATCGTGATATATACCTGAATATCGTGATATATATATCTGAATATCATGATATATATCTGAATATCGTGATATATATCTGAATATCGTGATATATACCTGACTATCGTGATATATATATATCTGAATATCGTGATGTATATATCTGAATATCGTGATATATACCTGAATATCGTGATATATATCTGAATATCGTGATATATATATCTGAATATCGTGATATATATCTGAATATCGTGATATATATCTGAATATCGTGATATATATCTGAATATCGTGATATATATATCTGAATATCGTGATATATATATCTGAATATCGTGATATATATCTGAATATCGTGATATATATCTGAATATCGTGATATATATATCTGAATATCGTGATATATATTTGAATATCGTGATATATATCTGAATATCGTGATATATATCTGAATATCGTGATATATATCTGACACATCCTGACATATATGGTATGGTGAGATCTGTGTATCAGGCCTAGGTCTAGACCGGGTCTCAGCGGGGAGTGTTTCAGGGCAGAGCTAATGCTAACGCTGCGTAGCGGTAGCGTAGCGGCGGTTACCTTGCTGGTCCAGCGTCGACTCCTCCCTCTGAATATCGGTATATATGAGTGTTTAAGGGCAGAGCTAATGCTAACGCAGTGTAGCGTAGCTGTAGCGTAGCGATAGCGTAGCATTGTTACCTTGCTGGTCCAGCGTGGACTCCTCCCTCCGTCTCTCCAGCTCCTTCCTGTCGTAGTTCAGTCTCCGCAGACACATGACCCCGCACTGGAAGCTGTTCCTGCAGAACCAACAGAACCGGGTCAGAACCAGGTCAGAACCAACAGAACCGGGTCAGAACCAGAACCGGGTCAGAACCAGGTCAGAACCAACAGAACCGGGTCAGAACCAGAACCGGGTCAGAACCAGGTCAGAACCAACAGAACCGGATCAGAACCAGAACCACGTCAGAACCAGAACCGGGTCAGAACCAGAACCACAACCGGGTCAGTTGGGGCCTCCGGCGCCGTCTCTCCACGGGGGCTAGGGACCAGGGGGCGGGGCTAACTCACCTGTGGAAGCTGTCCACCATCTTCAGCTGTTAGGGGGCGGGGCCTACAGGGGGCGGGGCTAGGACCAGGGGGCGGGGCCAGGGCTAACTCACCTGTGGAAACTGTCCACCATCTTGAGCGGTTAGGGGGCGGGGCCTACAGGGGGCGGGGCTAGGACCAGGGGGCGGGGCCAGGGCTAACTCACCTGTGGAAGCTATCCACCATCTTGAGCGGTTAGGGGGCGGGGCCTACAGGGGGCGGGGCTAAGACCAGGGGGAGGGGCTAACTCACCTGTGGAAGCTATCCACCATCTTCAGCTGTTAGTGGGCGGGGCCTCCAGGGGGCGGGGCTAACTCACCTGTGGAAACTGTCCACCATCTTGAGCGGTTAGGGGGCGGGGCTAGGGACCAGGGGGCGGGGCTAACTCACCTGTGGAAGCTGTCCACCATCTTGAGCTGGCCCCGCAGGTCCTTCTTGGTCAGGTGGTCCAGCATCCGGGCGTCCACCAGAGACTCCATGAAGTAGGACCGGTACTGGGGCAGGCCCAGGCCCGGCAGCCACTCGTTCCCGATCCACTCGTGGTTCATGTCCCCGTAGGCCAGAGTCTGGGGGGGGAGACGGAGACACGTCAGAGATCAACGTCAGAGACCCGGAGACACGTCAGGGAGACACGTCAGAGATCAACGTCAGAGATCAACGCCCGGATTATTCATCACTCACTAATTACACCGAGGAGGAAGTGTGATGTCACGTTGATGCTAGTTTATTTCTGAGAGTAAAGACTCTGGGCTTTTCATGTGGTTTTAGTTCCATCACAATTAATTACCGTATTGGCCTGAATATAAGACGGTGTTTTTTACATTGAAAGACTGAAAAAGTGGGGGTCGTCTTACATTCGGGGTCTAGACGTTATACCCATCACAACGCTAGATGGAGCCAGATATCTTTAAAGCCAATGCTGAACTAAACTCCCCAGGACAAAGCCAACCCCTGTCACGAAGAGGAAAAATAAAAATAGTATAAGAAAGAAAAAAGAAGAAAATAAGAGAAGAGATAACAGAAAGTGGAGAAACGTAGTTTCTCCAATCAGGAGAAAAGTGGGTGAAGATCGGCAGGTGAACCGGCAGCTGAGGAGAAGTTATGATGCAAACTTCAACATGATGGTTTAATGAGGCAAAATAACAGGCTTTTTCTCTCCAATATATTGTTATAATCATTTGTTTCAGATGTACTGTCATTATTTTCTGTATAAAAAGTGAATTTGGTGTTCAAAAAGTCTTTTTTCAAACTTGAGTCTTGAAAAAGAGGGTTGTCTTATATTCGGGACAATACGGTAGTTTCTGGACTTGAACCACCGATTTTGATGAATGAAGGTAACAAAAAGGGTTAGTAATCATTTAAGCTGGTTTTAATGCTTTATTCCATCATCCATCCATCCATCCATCCATCCATCCATCCATCCATCCTTTCATCCATCCATCCATCCATCCATCCATCCATCCTTTCATCCATCCATCCTGATCTGCATTTAATCAGTTTATATAAAATTAATACAAATACGTTTAATTATAAACTGATCAACTTAATTCATCACGTCTGACACTGTCCTGGACATCAAACACTAATAATTATATCAATAGTGGTTTTTACTACTTTGTTTTTCTTTTAAATATATGTTTTAATCTATATTCCTCTTTATTTTTGAGATGATCTCCGTCAGGAAACCTCCCTGATCAAACGTTTGTATTTCCAAGAGATAAAAACAGTTTTGTGACCGATTCTTTAATTATTGGACTAAATAACCTCTAAACTCTCAGATCAATAACCAGGGATAGAGATGGAGGGTCAGAGGTCGTGACCCCTGACCCCTCACAGGCCGACTGTGAGGGGTCAGGGGTCAGAGGTCACGAGTTCTGCTGCTGTAAAACCCAGCAAAGCCTCGTCTCCACCAGACTCTCAGGCTCCTCCCCATCAGGCTCCTCCCCCTCCCCTCAGGCTCTGAACTAAATGAACCAAACTGAACCAAACTGACCAAACTGAACCAAACTGAACCTAATGAGCCAAACTCAACTAAACGAGCCAAACTGAACCAAATGGAACCTAACTGTACTAAACGAGCCCGAAGAACAAAACTGAATCAAACGAGCCAAACTGAACCTAATGAGCCAAATAAAACCGAACTGAACTAAACGAACCAAATTGAAATAAACGAACCAAACTGAACTAAACGAACCAAACTGAACCAAATGGACCAAACTGAACAAAACGAACCAAACTGAACCAAACGAACCAAACTGAACCAAACGGACCAAACTGAACTAAACAAACCAAACTGAACCAAACGAACCAAACTGAACCAAACTGTACCAAACTGAACCAAACTGAACCAAACAAGCCAAACGGACCAAACTGAAATAAACGAACCAAACGGTACCAAACTGAACTAAACGAACCAAACTGAACCAAACGGACCAAACTGAACCAAATGGACCAAACTGAACCAAACGGACCAAACTGAACTAAACGAACCAAACTGAACCAAACGGTACCAAACTGAACTAAACGAACCAAACTGAACCAAACGGACCAAACTGAACCTAATGAGCCAAACTGAACTAAACGAGCCAGAAGAACAAAACTGAATCAAACGAGCCAAACTGAATCAAACGAGCCAAACTGAAACCAAACAACCCAAACGGACTAAACTGAACTAAACGAACCAAACTGAACCAAACTGAACTAAACGAACCAAACTGAACCTAATGAGCCAAACTGTACCAAACTGAATCAAACGGACCAAACTGAACCAAACTGAACTAAACGGACCAAACTGAACTAAACGAACCAAACTGAACCTAATGAGCCAAACTGTACCAAACTGAATCAAACGGACCAAACTGAACCAAACTGAACTAAACGGACTAAACTGAACTAAACGAACCAAACGGTACCAAACTGAACTAAACGAACCAAACTGAATCAAACGGACCAAACTGAACCAAACTGAACTAAACGGACCAAACTCAACCAAACTGAACTAAACAAGCCAAACAGACCAAATTAAACCAAACGGACCAAACTGAACCTAATGAGCCAAACTGTACCAAAATGAACCAAACGGAACTAAACAAGCCAAACAGACCAAACTAACCAAACTGAACCAAACGGACCAAACTCAACTAAACGAACCAAACTGAACCTAATGAGCCAAACTGTACCAAACTAAACCAAACTGAACTAAACAAGCCAAACGGACCAAACTGAAATAAACGAACCAAACGGTACAAAACAAGCCAAACGGACCAAACTGTACCAAACTGAACCTAACGACCCAAACTCAACTAAACGAGCCAAACTGAACCAAATGGAACCTAACTGTACTAAACGAGCCAGAAGAACAAAACTGAATCAAACGAGCCAAACTGAACCTAATGAGCCAAATAAAACCGAACTGAACTAAACGGACCAAATTGAAATAAACGAACCAAACGGTACCAAACTGAACTAAACGAACTAAACGAACCAAACTGAACCAAACGAACCAAACTGAACCAAACGAACCAAACTGAACCAAACGGACCAAACTGAACCAAACGGACCAAACTGTACCAAACGAACCAAACTGTACCAAACGAACCAAACTAGCCAAACTGAACCAAACTGTACCAAACGAACCAAACTGTACCAAACTGAACCAAACAAGCCAAACGGACCAAACTGAAATAAACGAACCAAACGGTACCAAACTGAACTAAACGAACCAAACTGAACCAAACGGACCAAACTGAACCAAACGGACCAAACTGAACCAAATGGACCAAACTGAACCAAACGGACCAAACTAAACCAAACGAACCAAACTGAACCAAATGGACCAAACTGAACCAAACTGAACTAAATGGACCAAACTGAACCAAACGGACCAAATTGAACAAAACTGACCAAATTGAACCAAACTGAACCTAATGAGCCAAACTGTACCAAACTAAACCAAACTGAACTAAACAAGCCAAACGGACCAAACTGAAATAAACGAACCAAACGGTACAAAACAAGCCAAACGGACCAAACTGTACCAAACTGAACCTAACGACCCAAACTCAACTAAACGAGCCAAACTGAACCAAATGGAACCTAACTGTACTAAACGAGCCAGAAGAACAAAACTGAATCAAACGAGCCAAACTGAACCTAATGAGCCAAATAAAACTGAACTGAACTAAACGGACCAAATTGAAATAAACGAACCAAACGGTACCAAACTGAACTAAACGAACCAAACTGAACCAAACGGACCAAACTGAACCAAATGGACCAAACTGAACCAAACGAACCAAACTGAACCAAACGAACCAAACTGAACCAAACGGACCAAACTGAACCAAAAGAACCAAACTGTACCAAACGAACCAAACTGAACCAAACGAACCAAACAAGCCAAACGGACCAAACTGAAATAAACGAACCAAACGGTACCAAACTGAACTAAACAAGCCAAACGGACCAAACTGAACTAAACGAACCAAACTGAACCAAACTGAACCAAACAAGCCAAACGGACCAAACTGAACTAAACGAACCAAACTGAACCAAACGGACCAAAGTGAACCAAATGGACCAAACTGAACCAAACGAACCAAACTGAACCAAACAAGCCAAACGGACCAAACTGAAATAAACGAACCAAACGGTACCAAACTGAACTAAACAAACCAAACTGAACCAAACGGACCAAACTGAACCAAATGGACCAAACTGAACCAAACGGACCAAACTGAACTAAACGACCCAAACTGAACCTAATGAGCCAAACTGTACCAAACTGAACCAAACGGACCAAACTGAACTAAACAAGTCAAACAGACCAAACTGAACCAAATGGACCAAACTGAACCAAATGGACCAAACTGAACCAAACGAACCAAACTGAACCAAACGAACCAAACGAACCAAACTGAACCAAACTGAACCAAACTGTACCAAACTGAACCAAACTGTACCAAACTGAACCAAACTGTACCAAACGAACCAAACTGTACCAAACTGAACCAAACGGACCAAAGTGAACCAAATGGACCAAACGGACCAAACTGAACCAAACGGACCAAACTGAACCAAATGGACCAAACTGAACCAAACGAACCAAACTGAACCAAACGAACCAAACTGAACCAAACTGTACCAAACTGTACCAAACGGACCAAACTGAACCAAACGGACCAAAGTGAACCAAATGGACCAAACTGAACCAAACGAACCAAACTGTACCAAACGGACCAAACTGAAATAAACGAACCAAACGGTACCAAACTGAACTAAACGAACCAAACTGAACCAAACGGACCAAACTGAACCAAATGGACCAAACTGAACCAAACGGACCAAACTGAACTAAACGAACCAAACTGAACCAAACGGTACCAAACTGAACTAAACGAACCAAACTGAACCAAACGGACCAAACTGAACCTAATGAGCCAAACTGAACTAAACGAACCAAACTGAACCAAACGGACCAAACTGAACCAAATGGACCAAACTGAACCAAACGGACCAAACTGAACGAAACAAACCAAACGGACCAAACTGAACCAAACGAACCAAACTGAACCAAACTGAACCAAACGGATCAAACTGATCCAAATGGACCAAACTGAACCAAACGGACCAAATTGAACCAAACTGACCAAATTGAACCAAACTGAACCAAACTGAACCAAATGGACCAAACTGAACCAAACTGAACCAAACGAACCAAACTGAACCAAACGAACCAAACTGAACCAAACGGACCAAACTGAACCAAACGGACCAAACTGTACCAAACGAACCAAACTGTACCAAACGAACCAAACTAGCCAAACTGAACCAAACTGTACCAAACGAACCAAACTGTACCAAACTGAACCAAACAAGCCAAACGGACCAAACTGAAATAAACGAACCAAACGGTACCAAACTGAACTAAACGAACCAAACTGAACCAAACGGACCAAACTGAACCAAACGGACCAAACTGAACCAAATGGACCAAACTGAACCAAACGGACCAAACTAAACCAAACGAACCAAACTGAACCAAATGGACCAAACTGAACCAAACTGAACTAAATGGACCAAACTGAACCAAACGGACCAAATTGAACAAAACTGACCAAATTGAACCAAACTGAACCTAATGAGCCAAACTGTACCAAACTAAACCAAACTGAACTAAACAAGCCAAACGGACCAAACTGAAATAAACGAACCAAACGGTACAAAACAAGCCAAACGGACCAAACTGTACCAAACTGAACCTAACGACCCAAACTCAACTAAACGAGCCAAACTGAACCAAATGGAACCTAACTGTACTAAACGAGCCAGAAGAACAAAACTGAATCAAACGAGCCAAACTGAACCTAATGAGCCAAATAAAACTGAACTGAACTAAACGGACCAAATTGAAATAAACGAACCAAACGGTACCAAACTGAACTAAACGAACCAAACTGAACCAAACGGACCAAACTGAACCAAATGGACCAAACTGAACCAAACGAACCAAACTGAACCAAACGAACCAAACTGAACCAAACGGACCAAACTGAACCAAAAGAACCAAACTGTACCAAACGAACCAAACTGAACCAAACGAACCAAACAAGCCAAACGGACCAAACTGAAATAAACGAACCAAACGGTACCAAACTGAACTAAACAAGCCAAACGGACCAAACTGAACTAAACGAACCAAACTGAACCAAACTGAACCAAACAAGCCAAACGGACCAAACTGAACTAAACGAACCAAACTGAACCAAACGGACCAAAGTGAACCAAATGGACCAAACTGAACCAAACGAACCAAACTGAACCAAACAAGCCAAACGGACCAAACTGAAATAAACGAACCAAACGGTACCAAACTGAACTAAACAAACCAAACTGAACCAAACGGACCAAACTGAACCAAATGGACCAAACTGAACCAAACGGACCAAACTGAACTAAACGACCCAAACTGAACCTAATGAGCCAAACTGTACCAAACTGAACCAAACGGACCAAACTGAACTAAACAAGTCAAACAGACCAAACTGAACCAAATGGACCAAACTGAACCAAATGGACCAAACTGAACCAAACGAACCAAACTGAACCAAACGAACCAAACTGAACCAAACGAACCAAACTGAACCAAACTGTACCAAACTGAACCAAACTGTACCAAACTGAACCAAACTGTACCAAACGAACCAAACTGTACCAAACTGAACCAAACGGACCAAAGTGAACCAAATGGACCAAACGGACCAAACTGAACCAAACGGACCAAACTGAACCAAATGGACCAAACTGAACCAAACGAACCAAACTGAACCAAACGAACCAAACTGAACCAAACTGTACCAAACTGTACCAAACGGACCAAACTGAACCAAACGGACCAAAGTGAACCAAATGGACCAAACTGAACCAAACGAACCAAACTGTACCAAACGGACCAAACTGAAATAAACGAACCAAACGGTACCAAACTGAACTAAACGAACCAAACTGAACCAAACGGACCAAACTGAACCAAATGGACCAAACTGAACCAAACGGACCAAACTGAACTAAACGAACCAAACTGAACCAAACGGTACCAAACTGAACTAAACGAACCAAACTGAACCAAACGGACCAAACTGAACCTAATGAGCCAAACTGAACTAAACGAACCAAACTGAACCAAACGGACCAAACTGAACCAAATGGACCAAACTGAACCAAACGGACCAAACTGAACGAAACAAACCAAACGGACCAAACTGAACCAAACGAACCAAACTGAACCAAACTGAACCAAACGGATCAAACTGATCCAAATGGACCAAACTGAACCAAACGGACCAAATTGAACCAAACTGACCAAATTGAACCAAACTGAACCAAACTGAACCAAACGGATCAAACTGATCCAAATGGACCAAACTGAACTAAACGGACCAAATTGAAACAAACTGAACTAAATGAGCCAAACTGAACTGAACTGAACCAAACTGAACTAAATTGTACCAGACGGGCCAAACAAGCCGGACTTTAGGGGTCAGTCCTGCTTGGGCAGAGTGTGGCGGTCTAGTGCCCCCCCCCCCCCCCCCCCAGAGAACAGAGGTGACAGGGTGAGGGTCTAGTGTGCCCCCCCCCCCCCCCCCCAGAGAACAGAGGTGACAGGGTGAGGGTCTAGTGCCCCCCCCCCCCAGAGAACAGAGGTGACAGGGTGAGGGTCTAGTGCCCCCCCCCCCCAGAGAACAGAGGTGACAGGGTGAGGGTCTAGTGTGCCCCCCCCCCCCAGAGAAAGTGACAGGGTGAGGGTTTTGGGGGCGTGTCCAAACCTGGGCCCAGCTGCCCTCGTCGTCGTCCTGGTGTTAGGTGGTTAGAGTGAGCGTGGTGAGAAGAACAGAAACGAGGGGTTAGTGAGGCAGCAGAGCCGGTTAGAAAACACCAACTAAACACTCGCTGGGAAAGAATAAAAGGAAAATAACAAGCAAGATCCGTAAATGAAACAGAAATAACAGAAAATAAAAATGGTGAGAACGGTGCAGGTTATCCACCCGTCTGGTACAGAACGGTGCAGGTTATCCACACCGTCTGGTACAGAACGGTGCAGGTTATCCACCCGTCTGGTACAGAACGGTGCAGGTTATCCACCCGTCTGGTACAGAACGGTGCAGGTTATCCACCCGTCTGGTACAGAACGGTGCAGGTTATCCACCCGTCTGGTACAGAACGGTGCAGGTTATCCACACCGTCTGGTACAGAACGGTGCAGGTTATCCACACCCGTCTGGTACAGAACGGTGCAGGTTATCCACCCGTCTGGTACAGAACGGTGCAGGTTATCCACCCGTCTGGTACAGAACGGTGCAGGTTATCCACCCGTCTGGTACAGAACGGTGCAGGTTATCCACCCGTCTGGTACAGAACGGTGCAGGTTATCCACACCGTCTGGTACAGAACGGTGCAGGTTATCCACCCGTCTGGTACAGAACGGTGCAGGTTATCCACCCGTCTGGTACAGAACGGTGCAGGTGATCCACACCGTCTGGTACAGAACGGTGCAGGTTATCCACCCGTCTGGTACAGAACGGTGCAGGTTATCCTCCCGTCTGGTACAGAACGGTGCAGGTTATCCACACCCGTCTGGTACAGAACGGTGCAGGTTATCCACCCGTCTGGTACAGAACGGTGCAGGTTATCCACACGTCTGGTACACGGCAGAATAATAAAGGAGCTCCTTCAGTACGACGGCCGTCTTAACGTTTTACAGACAATTACCAGACGGCCAGTCCTAAAATAATGACGAAGTTAAAATGTTAAACTGCAATAGATCAAAATAGATTCTATTATCGATAAAGACCCAGAGAACTGGTCTGACGGCAGCTGAAACACAGCTGAGCTCACACTCATGAAGCATCGCGGTAACTAGGGGTGTAACAATATATATAATACATATATCTGCCACGAAATGTCGCGATACAAAAACATCACGATACGTGTCGTGGAGGCGACAAACGTTAGCAGATACTGGGTTATTAATATGAATATATTGGTTATTAATATGAATATACTGGGTTATTAATATGAATATATTGGGTTATTAATATGAATATATTGTTATTAATATGAATATATTGGTTATTAATATGAATATATTGGGTTATTAATATGAATATATTGGGTTATTAATATGAATATATTGGTTATTAATATGAATATATTGGTTATTAATATGAATATATTGGGTTATTAATATGAATATATTGGGTTATTAATATGAATATATTGGTTATTAATATGAATATATTGGGTTATTAATATGAATATATTGGTTATTAATATGAATATATTGGTTATTAATATGAATATATTGGTTATTAATATGAATATATTGGGTTATTAATGTGAATATATTGGTTATTAATATGAATATATTGGTTATTAATATGAATATATTGTTATTAATATGAATATATTGGGTTTGTAATATGAATATATTGTTATTAATATGAATATACTGGGTTATTAATATGAATATATTGTTATTAATATGAATATATTGGGTTTGTAATATGAATATATTGGTTATTAATATGAATATATTGGGTTATTAATATGAATATATTGTTATTAATATGAATATACTGGGTTATTAATATGAATATATTGGTTATTAATATGAATATATTGGTTATTAATATGAATATATTGTTATTAATATGAATATATTGTTATTAATATGAATATATTGGGTTATTAATATGAATATATTGGTTATTAATATGAATATATTGGTTATTAATATGAATATATTGGGTTATTAATATGAATATATTGGGTTATTAATATGAATATATTGTTATTAATATGAATATATTGGTTATTAATATGAATATATTGGGTTATTAATATGAATATATTGGGTTATTAATATGAATATATTGGGTTATTAATATGAATATATTGGTTATTAATATGAATATATTGGTTATTAATATGAATATATTGGTTATTAATATGAATATATTGGTTATTAATATGAATATATTGGTTATTAATATGAATATATTGGGTTATTAATATGAATATATTGGGTTTGTAATATGAATATATTATTTACTAGTAACATCTATTGGTGCAGCGGGATCACGTGACGACCTCGACCCGCGGACCAAAATCTGACTTCGCTCTAGAAACTAGTGTCGTTTTGATCCCGGGACTCTTGGGGGTTTTGAGCTCCCAACTTTTACTGATCAGGTGATCAGGAATCAATGTTTCTGATGTAAAGATTGTGTCGTCCCCGACGGTGAGAGGATGAAACGATACCGGGTTCTCCTTACGACCTCAGGTGGAGCAGCTGAAGCTCTGAGCTCTGGAGAAGATCAATAACAGTCATGTGGGACTTTTCAGAGTTTATTTATTTGCCTTTATTCACAAAATTTCGCCTTTTTTGTCAACATTTCGACTTTTGTTCGGAAAATTTCGCCTTTTTTCACGAAACTTTCTTTTTTATCGTATCGTTATCGTGAGATTAGTGTATCGTTACACCCCTAGTGGTAACCGACGGCAACCGGAGACCAGGGAGGACCCGCCTCGTTTCAGGCAGCTTCAAACGAGGCCAGAACCGGACCAGAACCGGACCAGAACCGGACCAGAACCGGACCAGAACCGGGTCAGAACCGGACCAGAACCGGGTCAGAACCGGACCAGAACCGGGCCAGAACCGGGCCAGAACCGGACCAGAACCGGACCAGAACCGGGTCAGAACCGGACCAGAACCGGGTCAGAACCGGACCAGAACCGGGTCAGAACCGGACCAGAACCGGACCAGAACCGGACCAGAACCGGACCAGAACCGGACCAGAACCGGACCAGAACCGGACCAGAACCGGACCAGAACCCAGCCAGAACCAGGTCCACTAACCGTGGGGGGCGTGGCTGCCAAATGCTCCATCTCCTCATGCGTGACCCAAACGTTCCCCGTGCTCTGATCACGTGACCCCGGGCGAGAGAGGGGAAAGTGGAGGAAGAGAGAAAGATCAGATTGATGTTAGACTGAAAGCAGATCAATGGTTAGTGCAGGTTAATCAGTTAATCAGTTAATCAATCAGTTAATCCATCATCACAAAGCCATGCTCATGTTTAAAACAGCGCAATTTATGTTTAAAATCAACAATAAAACCCTTCCTGAGCAGAGTTAGAAATATGAAACTAGAAAAGTCCTTTTTCGAGCCTCGTGGCCCAAAGAGCCGGTGTTTACGTCTGGTTTCTGTGGCGCAAACCAACAGGTGGTTACCATGGTTACCACCTGTTACCACGGTAACAGGCGGTAACCACGGTAACAGGTGGTAACCACGGTAACAGGTGGTAACCACGGTAACAGGTGGTAACTAGTGATGCACCGAAATGAAAATTTGTGGCCGAAACCGAAACCGAAAATAATAATAAACACTCGGCCGAATACCGAACATGGTTCTTCAGCCGTTTTTCATTTATTTTCCCAATTTCTTCACCATTGTATAACTCAAATACATTTGATTCATGCTTTTCAAAGAAAACAATCTTTTACAAAATTACAAGGTAGAAAATATTTATTGAACATAAAAAACTGAACATGTTTTAATTTCCAGCATTATGTTGTTTTGGTTCCACCTGCTGGTGAATGTTGGTAAAATTCTTATGTGGTTACTTTTTGGTTGGCCAACGATTTATGTTTGTGGTGCAACCGTTACGGAGCGGCCAGTCTATTTCCTTATTTTACAACGCTGTTATTAATTGTTCGTTGTTGTTCGTCACCGAAAGTGTTTTTTTTGCCATTTTCGGACGAACAATTTCGGTTACTGAACAATCGGTGCATCACTAGTGGTAACCACGGTAACAGGTGGTAACCATGGTAACCACCTCCAGGACATGACGCTAGTCTACCGCTGGATACTTCCCTAGCAAAGCTAGCTAGCTAGCTAGCTGGTACCCATCATGCACCTGGTGAAGTGAGGAAAGTAAAGCATCTTTCCAAGGAAGCACAAAGTTACGCCAGTGCCGGGAATCAAACCCACGACCTTGGGATCGTGAGCTGAAGCCCCGACCACTCGGACACTCAACTCCTGGCTAACATGAACTAAGAGGAACATTTATGTTCAGGAATCTAAGAACCAACGTTAAACAACGATGAATCAGTGATGAATCTGTGGAACAGCTGATACAGAAATGAACTTATTATTACCAGTTATTACAATTCAGAATAGAAATACTAAATGATTAATACATCTAAATCAAAGGTATAATACACACAAGCCTGTACCTGTGGACGTGTGTATGTATGAGTGTGTGTGTGTGTGTGTGTGTGTGTGTGTGTGTGTGTGTGTGTGGTATAATACACACAAGCCTGTACCTGTGGACGTGTACATATATGCGTGTGTAGGTATGTGTATGTACTATTCTATTATTGATTTTTGCTTATATTTACTGTATGGAATGATATTTATTAATGACATTGCACTAGTTTATAAAAACTAACTAATTTTTTTGTGAAAAGGGAATAAGCTCAGGCTTCAGTCTACACCTTTTGGTCCTGGTTTTTAGTCAAAATTGTATAAAATTGTGTATATATATATATATATATATATATATATATATATATATATATATATATATATATATATATATACACACACCAAAGATTATATATATTTTTTTGTATTTCACTGATAATTTACACTTGTACTTTGGGTTATTTGCGTTTTGGAAATTGAAAAGGACCAATAAACTAAACTAAACTAAACTAATCTCATCCACGTGGCCTGAGTGAGGGCGGTACCGTTCTGGAGGTGGGCGGGGCCTGAGTGTGGGCGGGGCCTGAGTGTGGGCGGTACCGTTCTGGAGGTGGGCGGGGCCTGAGTGAGTGGGCGGGGCCTGAGTGAGGGGGCGGTACCGTTCTGGAGGTGGGCGGGGCCTGAGTGTGGGCGGGGCCTGAGTGTGGGCGGTACCGTTCTGGAGGTGGGCGGGGCCTGAGTGAGTGGGCGGGGCCTGAGTGAGTGGGCGGGGCCTGAGTGAGGGCGGTACCGTTCTGGAGGTGGGCGGGGCCTGAGTGAGTGGGCGGTACCGTTCTGGAGGTGGGCGGGGCCTGAGTGAGGGCGGTACCGTTCTGGAGGTGGGCGGGGCCTGGGTGTGTGAGGGGGCGGTACCGTTCTGGAGGTGGGCGGGGCCTGAGTGAGTGGGCGGTACCGTTCTGGAGGTGGGCGGGGCCGACGGGCTGGTCAGGGACATGATTTCCTGGATGGCGAGCCTCAGCTTGAGCCGGTGCAGCGGGTTGCTGATGCCGATCTCTCTCTGGATCTCCGTGTCCGACAGAGCCGACATGATGGCGCCGCTCTTCACGTTGGCCCGGCAGGCGGCCACGTACCAGGCCGGCATGCCCACCCACAGCTGAGGAGAGGGTAGAGGTCAGAGGTCAGGGGTCACAGCGGGGTCAGGTCACCCCTGCCCCAGGACGGGGTTCCTACCTCCAACCAGGACACCACGGTGGGCCCGTCCCACTGGGCGAAGGGCAGGCCGTGCCGCCGGGCCTCCTCCAGCAGCTCATGCCTGGAACACGGAGAACCGGGTTAGAACCGGGTTAGAACCAGCAGAGAAGCCGTTATTATTATCATTAGGGCCCTAGCACTGACAGTGCTCGGGCCCTATTGTATCTGTAGGAATTGTTGTCATTCTCATTGTAATTTTTCAGACGAAAGGAGGGTCTTTTTCCCCCTAAACGTGCCCCAAAAGTCACCAAATTTTGTACACAAGCCAGTCCTGGTGATAAATGTGATATTTCATGGTTTGCATTAATGGGCGTGGCCTAATGGCTCAACAGCGCCCCCTAGAAAACTTTGTGCCTCAAGCCCCACAATACGGTTTGACGTACATGCACGAAAATCGGTACACACCTGTATCATGTCACAACTTAAAGAAAAGTCTCTTGGAGCCATGGCTGAAACCCAACAGGAAGTCGGCCATTTTGAATTAATCGTGTCATTTTGGTGCAATTTATGCCATTCCTTCGGCCGTTAATACAGCCAAACCGTAACGTGCACCCAGGTGTGTTATACATCAAAATGTGCGTCTACATCCTGCGACGACGCGCATTACTTTTCTCAGTCAAAAGCGTTACCGTGGCGACGCTAGACGTCAAAAAGTGCACCCCCCCTTCATCTGATTGGTCCATATCTGATAGTTCCTACTTTCTGCCATAACTTTTGAATGGTTTGATATAAAGAGTCGTGGGTGGTTTCATCCACTAAATGTCCAGTTCTGAAGAATCTACATGAAGTCATACAAGCTTCCACTGCAGCCTGAACGTGCACCAGGATGGAGGCCGTTCATCGCTGCTTGCAGCTTTAATTATTATAAGTGCCACGGCTGCGTCACGAGGCACTCTTATTATTGCTCAGGCTTAATTATTATTATTTATTTATTTATTCTTCCGTATAAACTTCGGCGCGTAACAAGTAAAAACGTGCACCTTAAGCGCGAATCGAGTGGTATGACTTTTATTAGCGATTGGTGGGCACGTTTTTTGCGCAACGTGCAAAAACTTGCGCTTTTAGCGCCATCTGGAACGCATTGGGAGAACTTTGGGGCCTCACCACTCGCACACCGTTACTCGAAAAACTCTGAACCGATTTAGAAAGTTGTAGGCCCTGGATTTAACTACAGTCCTGTGGATTTTCAGAGCGATGGCAAAAATAGTTTTCACACGAAGTGCAAAAACATTTCCAAATTTCCAAACTAATGGGGAGATTTTCCCATGTATGTGTGTGGCACGGAATGTCACACTGTGGATGGGAGGAGGTAAAAAAAAAGACAAAATTCACCTTTTTTCTGAGTCACCTAACTTTCTCATACCTGCACGTAGAAATGTCGTTCAAACTTCAAAACGGAGGAAAACTTCTCTTCTCTCCAAACCCCAAACAGTTTTTTCCTAAGATGTACACTTTTCAAAATATGAGCACTCAAGCGAGGACTGGAAATCACTTTTTTGTCAAATCTAGAGTGCGGATGTCGGTTGGTAGAGTGGCAGACAGTAAAAAAAAATTACCTGAATTTTTTTTTGTAACTCGAGCTCACAGCCAAACCGTAAAAAGGAGACCAATAATTTTTGGCCAGAATGTAGACATAGGTGTTGGGATTCATAAAATGTGACTTTGACAGGCGGGGTTTGCACAAAATTTAAATGGGGGAGGCTAAAGCGGCGCCAATACCTGTCTCAGTCCCCATTCACTGTAATGTAATCAAACATTTTCTTCAAAAGAATCTCACTCTGTCTTCGCACTGAGCTTACTCACTCATTTTAAGGAATATCTGAATAAAATTAGGATTGTCAGAATCTGCCGGGTTCTGTGTCTCTCACGATGTTTTTGTTTTTCTGCTACGAGCTACGGTTTTCTCACAAATCAAAAGAGTTATTTCAGAGCTTATCAGAAGCCAAAATCTGGGTTTTTCTCACAGCTAAACCGGAAGGTTCTATGTCGAGGTTCTTGTTGCCGGGGCAACCAGAGCTCAGCTGCTGAGAACTGGTCAGCCAGAACTGGTCACATGACTCAGTCAGTACAGACTTCATATACCTTAACCTGGAAAATGGAGAAATCCGACCCATGAGCCCTGACCTTAGCCGACCCCCAGTCCTGCTGGGAATCGGTTCATGGTAGGTATATATATATATATATATATATATATATATATATATATATATATATATATATATATATATATACCCCCCCCCCCCCCCCCCCCCACACACACACACACACACAGCAAATAGCCCAGAGTAAATGCTATAACTTTTGAATGGTTTGGTCAACACAGCACCCAGTCTTGTTAACACACACGAACCCACAAACACACACACAGATGAACCCCCACGTGCACGGAGGTGGAAACAGTTTCAGCGCCACATTCCCATCATGCATCATGGTAGTAAAAGCTCCGGCCACCAGGGGGAGACGTCGGGCTGCAGGACCGTCCAGGTTCTGATGGAACCAGAACCAGAACCTGGACGGTCCTGCAGACGTTCCTGCACTAACGCCATGCTCCGAGAGGAACAAGCACCAGAACCAGAACATTCCTGTTAGTGCAGCCATAGACATCTATACGTAGACGCCCCATGGAGCTGCTGCGATACGTCAACGTCGCCGCCATATTGGATGTGGCAAGACTGGGCTGCAAAGTAATACAAGTAAATGGACTTATTTTCATAAAGCGCCTTTCTACAAAGAAATGTACGTTTTACGTCTCATTTATTCATTCACACACACGCACTTTTTTCCTCTTTTTCTCTCTTTTTTACTTTTTTCCCCTCTTTTTTTTCTATTTTTTCCTCTTTGTTCCTCTTTTTTCATATTTTTCTCCTTTTTCCTTATTTTCATAAAGCGCTTTTCTACAAAGAAATATACGTTTTATGTCTCATTTATTCATACACACACGCACTAATATACTTGGGAAACAGTTAGGCACCAAATATAATATATTTAATTTTCTTTGGTGGCAAAAATAAGAACTTTATTGATCCCACATAGGAGTAATTCATTACTTCATTATTCGTTATATCTGCTATAAGAAAAATAGATCAACAAAACTAATTAAACATTTTTCAAATAACAAAATTACATATTTGAACCATTTTTCAGACAATAAAATAACATTTGAACCATTTTTTTCAGACAATAAAATAATTGAAAAAAATCTGAAAAATATTTAAAATATGTTATTTTGTCACTTGAAAATTTTAAAAATATGTTTTGTTGATGAGAAAATATGTTTCTCTATTTTTCTTATTTTTGTGAGAGGGTTAAATATTGTTTTTCGGCACTACCTTGTTCTCTATAGCTGATATAACATGAATTTCTTTGTAGAAAGGCTCTTTATGAAAATAAGTCCATTTACTTGTATTAGTTTACAGTCTTGAACATCCAATATGGCGGCGACGTTGACGTATCAGCAGCTCGATGCAGCGTCTACGTATAAATGTCTGAGTGCAGCTGCTCTGGCAGCAGAACAGAGAGCATCATGGGAGATCAGGCCCTGAGGACAGACTCAGTCCTGGAGGTGAGTGGGAGGAGTCTGGGGAGAGTGGGAGGAGTCTGGAGTGAGTGGGAGGAGTCTGGAGTGAGTGGGAGGAGTCTGGGGAGAGTGGGAGGAGTCTGGGGAGAGTGGGAGGAGTCTGGGGAGAGTGGGAGGAGTCTGGGGAGAGTGGGAGGAGTCTGGGGTGAGTGGGAGGAGTCTGTAGTGAGTGGGAGGAGTCTGGAGTGAGTGGGAGGAGTCTGGAGTGAGTGGGAGGAGTCTGGAGTGAGTGGGAGGAGTCTGGAGTGAGTGGGAGGAGTCTGGGGGGAGTGGGAGGAGTCTGGGGAGAGTGGGAGGAGTCTGGAGTGAGTGGGAGGAGTCTGGAGTGAGTGGGAGGAGTCTGGAGTGAGTGGGAGGAGTCTGGGGAGAGTGGGAGGAGTCTGGGGAGAGTGGGAGGAGTCTGGGGAGAGTGGGGGAGTCTGGGGTGAGTGGGAGGAGTCTGGAGTGAGTGAGAGGAGTCTGGAGTGAGTGGAGGAGTCTGGGGAGAGTGGGAGGAGTCTGGGGAGAGTGGGAGGAGTCTGGGGAGAGTGGGAGGAGTCTGGGGAGAGTGGGAGGAGTCTGGGGAGAGTGGGAGGAGTCTGGGGAGAGTGGGAGGAGTCTGGGGTGAGTGGGAGGAGTCTGGAGTGAGTGAGAGGAGTCTGGAGTGAGTGGGAGGAGTCTGGGGAGAGTGGGAGGAGTCTGGAGTGAGTGGGAGGAGTCTGGAGTGAGTGGGAGGAGTCTGGGGAGAGTGGGAGGAGTCTGGGGAGAGTGGGAGGAGTCTGGGGAGAGTGGGAGGAGTCTGGAGTGAGTGGGAGGAGTCTGGAGTGAGTGGGAGGAGCCTGGAGTGAGTGGGAGGAGCCAAGCAGCAACAACTTACCCGGTCTTGGGACTACGTGAATGGAGGGAGGAGGAGGAGGAGGGGGGTAAATCAAATGACAAGGAGAGAGAGTGAACTGATGCAAATGACAAAGCAAAACAACATGAATGGGAGTGTGTGTGTGTGGGGGGGGGTGATGGTGGTGAGGAGGTGGGGGGGGTGAGGTGAGATGGGGGGTGAGGTGAGATGGGGGGGTGTAGGAGCAACAACAGCAACAGAGCTCATGGACTCATGTCGTTAACCAGGATCTAGTTAACACTAGGGGTGTAACGATACACTAACCTCACCATACGATATTATAGCAGTAATTTAACAACCTGGAATGAAGAACATATGACTTAAAAGACACAAAATACAAAACAATGCTGTGTGTTTGCCCTATTGTTCCAGTTTGTAAAGCTTTATAACTGTTTAAGTTTAAAGAGAAAGCCAGGCCAACCATTTTCCACAAACTGAACTAAAAGTAAATGTCAGGTTTGCATTATGCATTTTCAGTTTATACAAGTACAAATATTTAGACACAAACGGAATAGTTTCTCTCATGTATGATTTGACTTTTTTCTTTTCCAGAAATGTAACAACTAAAATTAAATAAATAAATAAACTATGAAAAGTCCAAACTTTAACGTTTGGCCAGAATTAACGTTATCGTTTCATCCTCTCACCGTTGGGGACGACACAATCTTTACATCAGAAACATTGATTCCTGATCACCTGATAAGTTAAAGTTGGGAGCTCAAAACCCCCAAGAGTCCCGTGATCGGGACCAAAACAGTCCTAGTTTTTGATAGATTTTGGAAATATTGTTACACCCCTAGTGAACCAGGATCTAGTTAACCCCCCCGTTAAGGGGGCGGGTCTGCAGCAGGGACTCACTTCTTCTGCAGCTTGCGGTTCTTCTCCGCCGGGCCCCCCAGGGTGCCCATCCCCCCCAGGCCGTCCTTGGGGGATCCGTCAGCCTCCGGGGTTCCTGCTGGGTAGAGGACCGGGTTAGAGAGATCCAGGTCCACCCAGACCGGTACCAGAGGCTAGGGCTGGGCGATATGGACCAAAAGTCATATCTGGATATTTTCTAGCTGAATGTTGATACTCGATATATATCCATATTTTTTCTGTGCCATAATTGGGGTTTCCCCCAAAGCATTATAGCATAGCATCTCTGTTAGCATCTCTGTTAGCGTCTCTGTTAGCATCTCTGTTAGCGTCTCTGTTAGCATCTCTGTTAGCATCTCTGTTAGCGTCTCTGTTAGCGTCTCTGTTAGCGTCTCTGTTAGCATATCTGTTAGCATCTCTGTTAGCGTCTCTGTTAGCGTCTCTGTTAGCGTCTCTGTTAGCGTCTCTGTTAGCATCTCTGTTAGCGTCTCTGTTAGCGTCTCTGTTAGCGTCTCTGTTAGCGTCTCTGTTAGCGTCTCTGTTAGCGTCTCTGTTAGCATCTCTGTTAGCATCTCTGTTAGCATCTCTGTTAGCATCGTTGTTAGCATCGTTGTTAGCATCTCTGTTAGCATCTCTGTTAGCATCTCTGTTAGCATCTCTGTTAGCATCTCTGTTAGCATCTCTGTTAGCTTCATTTCTTAAAAAAACAGTCAGTTTTAATACAAAGCCTCGTGCCAAATGTCACACAGGTTCCTTTATTAACAGAGGTCTGCACAATATCAACATGTATAAAACAAATGAAATAAAAATAAACTGCCTGCATATATAGAATAAAAATGCTTCTTGAATAAAATAAAACAAATATCCCTTTCCTGCATAACAATTAAATTAAAATACACTGTAATTAATACAATGTAGACAGTAACAGGCAGACTTTTCCACTGAGGTTGACCCCAAAGCATTATAGCATAGCATCTCTGTTAGCATCTCTGTTAGCGTCTCTGTTAGCATCTCTGTTAGCATCTCTGTTAGCGTCTCTGTTAGCATCTCTGTTAGCGTCTCTGTTAGCGTCTCTGTTAGCGTCTCTGTTAGCGTCTCTGTTAGCATCTCTGTTAGCATCTCTGTTAGCATCTCTGTTAGCATCTCTGTTAGCGTCTCTGTTAGCGTCTCTGTTAGCGTCTCTGTTAGCGTCTCTGTTAGCATCTCTGTTAGCATCTCTGTTAGCGTCTCTGTTAGCGTCTCTGTTAGCGTCTCTGTTAGCATCTCTGTTAGCATCTCTGTTAGCATCTCTGTTAGCATCTCTGTTAGCATCGTTGTTAGCATCTCTGTTAGCATCTCTGTTAGCATCTCTGTTAGCATCTCTGTTAGCTTCATTTCTTAAAAAAACAGTCAGTTTTAATACAAAGCCTCGTGCCAAATGTCACACAGGTTCCTTTATTAACAGAGGTCTGCACAATATCAACATGTATAAAACAAATGAAATAAAAATAAACTGCCTGCATATATAGAATAAAAATGCTTCTTGAATAAAATAAAACAAATATCCCTTTCCTGCATAACAATTAAATTAAAATACACTGTAATTAATACAATGTAGACAGTAACAGGCAGACTTTTCCACTGAGGTTGACAGTTGTGCAAATAACAAAACATTTGTGACAATCTCAAATAAAACATTCAAGTCAATTTGTCACAAAATAAGCTAGATCAAAATCATAAAAAAGAGCTATATCGATATAAACGATATTGTCTCGTACCATATCGCGTTTGAAAATATATTGATATATATTAAAATCCCGATATATCTGTGAGGTTAATCAACCTTTTTGAATTAGTTTTGTCCTTATGAAAATCATTAGAATCAGAATCAAGTCAGTTGGAGAGCTGACTGGGTTTTTTTTTTTACAATTGCTTATCACATGTTACCAGTCACAACAGCCACTCCCTAAACTACTCAGGGGTCTGGGCTGGTCCACAACCGTCTCATGGTCAGTTGGATCATTTGTTCAAAACCCTCAACAGAAAGGATGTCTGTTTGCTCTGCATAGCATAGATTAGTTGTTCTTCAACTGAAATGTCCTGTTTATCTGTTTGTTTCCTCCCATTGTCCATCCACTGTCTACCATTGGTTGTCTTAAAATGGTCATGTTCCTGTCAGTTTTTCAATAAATACCTGATGCAAAGGAGGAGCCAGCAAGCATTTCATCGAGAGCCAGAGAGCCATGTTGCTCTGCAGGGCTCCGACTTTGCTTCCCTTCTGTGCAAAAGGCCTGAAAAATCCTTTCTAACAGTCTCTGTGTCTTTCCTAAGTTATTAATTCATGTATGTTGATTTAGGAACCTAACAATATCGCCCAGCCCTACCAGAGGTCTCACCTGAACCGGTACCAGAGGTCTCACCTGAACCTGGGCCCCCGGGTTCCCTCCCCGGGTTGGCGGGCCGGCCCTTCTCCTTCTTCCCGAACAGCCGTCCGATGGACGACTTGATGCTTTTCTTCTTGGCTGCTTTGTTGAGAGAATCCTGGCTGCTGCTGCTGCTGCTGGGGTTGCTGCCGCCGTCCCCCCCCAGCCTGGAAAATAATAAAATATAAAACATTATTATATCTGCTGGGGTTGCTGCCGCCGTCCCCCCCAGCCTGGAAAATAATAAAATATAAAACATTATTATATCTGCTGGGGTTGCTGCCGCCGTCCCCCCCCAGCCTGGAAAATAATAAAATATAAAACATTATTATATCTGCTGGGGTTGCTGCCGCCGTCCCCCCCCAGCCTGGAAAATAATAAAATATAACATTATTATATCTGCTGGGGTTGCTGCCGCCGTCCCCCCCCAGCCTGAGGAGAGAAAAGACAAATAAAATTAAAGCTGCAAGCAGCGTTGATCGGGGCCCTCGCACTCCTGGCCCCCGCCCCCCCTCCAGCTCCCTCCCAGGTTTGAAATCAATAAACTGATCTTGCTTGGAGCACAGATGCATACTAGAAGACATGACAATTCCTGGTGCCAACAGGTGGCGCTACAACCGATCCTGAATATTCCACCATAGATGTCTTCAGGCTCAGTCTACAATCATGCACATACGTTTTCAACAACATCAAATCATGTATTGCTGAATTACAGCCAATTGATGTTTGATGGCGAGGCTTAAAAATGACCTCAAACTTCGCCGGATCACTACGGTCACGCCCTCTGGTAAAAACTTAAAAGCTTTGTAATTTAGCATCGGCCATGTGTCTAGATTGTACAAACCAAGTTGTGAGCCAATCCAATAAGATCTCTAGGAGGAGTTCGTTAAAATACGAGGCCTGGAAATGACCATAATTCATGAAAAATGACATTTTCTGTTCAAAATGCCGGCCGGACTTCCTGTGTAACTTAGAGCATGGGTCCAAGACACTTTTTTGTAGAGCTTTGTCTGATATAATAGACACATAAAGGTCATTGCTGTAAGTCAAACCATATTGTGGGGTCTCTTCAAAAAAACATAAAATACGTAATTCTTCGCGACTCTGGAAGCGTGTGCAAAATGTGGTGAGTTTTCGAGCATTTGAAGGCAAAAAAAAAGGCAATTCACTTCTGGCGAGAATAATAATAATAATAATAATGATAATAATAATAATAATAATAATAATAATAATAATAATAATAAAAACACCAGCGTTTCTGATACGTGGAAACGGAGTCACCTTGTGTTGAATTGTGCTGTAAATAAACTTGCCTTCGTTCGTCTTTGCACTGTTTTTTTGATTTGTGCTAAATAAAAAAATAAAATAAAGAAAAAAATAAATAAATAAATAGATAAATAAATAAATAAATAAATAAGCGTCCCTCACCCGCGGATGTCCCGGATGTCCTCATGACTGGCTGCGTGTCCCCCGTCTCTGTTCAGCCTCATGGACCGGGGGGTGGAGGGGGGGGACGTCTCACACCGGATGGTGGTCTTGTCCTCCTGGTTGGACTGGGGGGACAGGACACGTTAGTGGGGGGACCGGGGACTGGGACCAGGAACCAGGACCAGAACCAGGAACTATAACCAGAACCAGAACCAGGAACCAGAACCAGGAACCAGAACCAGGAACCAGAACCAGGACCAGAACCAGGAACCAGGAACCAGAACCAGGAACAGGAACCTGAACCAGGACCAGGAATCCAGCAGAGGGATTGTTGAGCCACATTTTGTAATAACGTCCAAACTGTAATAACTTTGTAATTCCAAAGCATTTTGTAATAAATTTTGCTGCATTATGTAATAAGTTATTACATTTTGAGAAGATTATTATAAAATGCACTTGCAACTTTTTTATTAATAAAATGGTGGATCATAATACTAAAGCTGTGATGTCATCGTGACATCATTTCACCAGTGAAACTGGGAGGCTAAAGCTCATAAACCAGATAAAAGAAGGACTTCTGTCAGGACTAAAACGTGTCCAGTTCTCCCACGATTTCCTCCAAACTCAGGTATGAAGTTATTTTAAACCTCAGCTGGAAATAAGTGCTGCTTCATTTCCTTCAAAGCACAATGTTTTTCAGTATTTAGCTAAGCTACATAAGCTAATCAGAAGAAAATTCATATATATATATATATATATATATATATATATATATATATATATATATATATATATATATATATATATATATATATATATATATATACATACACACACACACACACACACACACACACACACACACACACACACACACACACACACCTCCACCGACCACCAGGGTCCAGATCCAGACCTTGAAATGTTAAATGTTTATCTTTATCTCAGTACAGAAGGTTCTGGATCCTGATGGTCTGAGTGGAATTATGAGAGGAATGAGACATGAAACTCCACAAAAGTGAGGGATTAGGACGGAGGAGATGGAGGATGAGAGGATGAGGGGTGAGGAATGAAGGGATGAGGGTGAGGAATGAAGGGATGAGAGGATGAGGGGTGAGGAATGAAGGGATGAGAGGATGAGGGGTGAAGGATGAAGGATGCAGAAACAGGAGAAGCTGCCAGTTTACCTTCCTGCGGTGTTTCCGCAGGTCACTAGGCTGAAGCAGAGAGAGAGAAGCAGTTAGTAGAGCAACACACACACACACACACACACACACACACACACACACACTTATATACACACACACTTATATACACACACACACACACACACACTTATATACACCACACACACACTTAAATACACACGCACGCACGCACGCGCACGCGCACACACACACACACACACACACACACACACACACACACACACACACACACACACACACACACACGCACACACACTTATATACACACACACACACACTTATATACACACACACACACACGTCAAACCAACGGCGTGGTCACCGTGACGGCGTCATGGTGACGCCGTCACCGTGACGCCGTGAGGTCCGCGTCGACGCGTAGCACACGCCGTAGGCACAGCGTTGTTTTGACACAGAACCATAACTCAAACTTTATACACACACACACACACACATTTACACACACACTCTCGGCTCTAAGAGTCTCAGCTCAGCTGTTTCTGCAGCCGTAATAGTAGTAATAATTTCCACTACTGCTGCTACTGCCCCCCCCCCCTCTGGTCCAGGAAATAAACCCCCACATTCCTCAGACCTCCGCTCTGATATATATTATATATATTATATTGA